>NW_015161951.1:883046-915952 GCF_001447785.1 Gekko japonicus | reverse complement strand
TGAGGGCAGATCTTCACCGCCCCCCCCCCCCAATAGCTAGCAATCCAAAACAGTCCAGTAGAGCCTGAGCAGTGGGTGTTGCCTTCTGACATACTTCCGGTGATGTCAGGGGGTGTGGCATATGCAAAGGTATGCTAATGAATTATGCTAATGAGCTCCTGCACCTCTTTTTCTACAAAATGACCCCTGGGTAGGACCAATGGGAGTCACAAGTAAAGGGGGCCAAATGAAGTGGCAGGGGGCAGGGGGAGGGCCACAGGAACAACGCTCCTCCTCTGCCACACACACACACAAAGACACCAGCTCTTGTTACAAGCCCTGGCCACCTGTCAGTGGGGAGGGAGGCATCACCCATCAGCCCCACGGGCACCCCCATGGTAGCGCTTTGCACACAGAGTGCACAGGGGCCCAGAAGGCGATGACAGACAAAAACATTGACGTGAGGGTGTACGGTGTCCCGCAGAAACTCAGACAGATCCAGCAGCAGCCTCTCAATGTCCCTTGCTATGGCAAGAAGCCCCTCCAGGTGCCCCACAGCTGCCATCACAGATGCCGCAAGCCCCTCCACCCACTGCTGCCCCCCACTTGTGACGATTCTCCAACGGCTCCCATACAATTGCCGACATGGAAAAAAGGGTGGGCGGGATGTGCTGAGGAGGACGCAGGCCCTGTACCCAGTACTCGGGGACCCAGCAAGAGACTAGAATCCCCTCCTCCAGGTCACCAGCAGCCACAACACCTGGCCCCGGGGAAGCTGCCCTGCCTGCTTCCCATCTGCCAGGACAGGGCCTCCATCATCCAAAGACATCGAGTCTGCTCTGTACATTGCCTCCCCATGACGCCAAGTGACCACAGGATGGAGGCTGCCATTGCCATGCGCTTCCTCAGACTCAAGGCACATAGTTGGTTCACAACATCAGCAGCGAACCTCAGGGAGTAGGGACCTGGGCACAGGGAGAAAATACGACAGCCAGTCCACGGGAGCTCCCAGGCAGGTGCTGAGCCCTTGCACCCTGCTCCCCGCAGAGGAACCTCACCTCCCTCAGCCCCTGGCCCGGGAGCCTGGCCGCTGTGGTCCTTCACCCTGTGGCTCAGCTCCATCTCCTACTCGCTGGACACACAGGGGCAGGTTCCTTGGTGGGAGATCCTGGAGATGTTGTGGAAGCACCCTGGCTGTGGAGATGGCGGCATAACGATGGCAGAGCCGCCCTCCTCCGTTAGGGTGAGGCTCGGTAACTGGCTACTACGGCATTCTTGGCCTTCTTCACTGACCTCAGAGGACAGACTTCCAGCAGCACCCGCACCCTGCGAGTTGCTTGCGGGGTCGAGGGACATCAGTTAGGACAATTGGGGGGTAGGTGGAGGCAGCAGGTGGCAAAACATGGCCCCCAAGGCTGAGGCCAGGTGGTAGCGGCGACCATGAGATTCACTACACAGGACCTCAATAGCATGGCCACCCAGCACCATAGGGGGTATTACCACCCACATGATGGCCTCTGCTCCCAGCAGACTCTCCTCCACTGCCTGCTTATAAAGAACATCTTCGGCTTCTGAGCGGGACTGAAGGAAACATTCTAGATTTCAGAATGGACATCTCAGTCCAGATGGCATGTCCCACGGCAGACATGTATTCTGCAGCCATGCGCCAGAGGTCACGGTGGCAGGAGGTGGCAGAGCTGCTCCAGGCAGTGGCAAGGGCAACGCTGGTATGCTCCACCATCAACCTGTACAACATTGCCTTCTTGGCCTTGGCTCAGTTTGCAGCAGCCATGCCACCCATGCACAGGGGAATGTGGAAGTGGACCATCCCAACATGGGAAGATGCCAATCCCCGTACTCTGCCCCCCCCCATGCTCCTGCCATGATCATCACCCACCAGGAGGTGTCTGCGGGCGGTGGACAATAAGTCGCTCGCAGAGGGGGGTAGGTTGCACCCAGTGGGTTTAAGGATGCTGGCCACATGAATGACTGCGGCACCGGCTGCCCACCATCTTCACGAATGCTGTCCCTTTTTTCCCGCAGGGCCAGGCCAGCCACAAGTGAGATGTTGTGCCCTGCCCTTACCTCCCACGCTCTGGGTGTGTCACACTTACTTGCTACCAGTGCTCTATGTCTGGGTGGCACAGTGAAGGCAGAGGAGGCTCTGTGCCTGCCAGTACCGGGCTTGTATCAGCACTCTCCATCTTTCAGACAGCATCTGTCTTCACCTAGACAGAGCCACCATCCAGGCCCTGTGCGAGGAGCTCAAGCTAGCCTCCCAGGGCCAAGATCCCACTCCCATGCCATCCCCGTCTTGCAGAAAATCTTGCTTTCCCTGAGGTCCCTGGCCCCCGGATCCTTCCACGGGTCATCACAGAGGTACTTCAGGTGTCACAGTCCTTGCCTAGTTGCAGCCTACGTAGCTTTCTGGATGCCATGCTGGCGCACCTCCAGGAAGATCTGGGCTTCCCCACAAAGGAGGGAGACCTTGCACCCATCAGGGCAGGGTCTGCATCATTTGGAGGCTTCCCCAATGTGGTGGGGGCTGTTGACCACACCTATATAGCCCTCATCACCACCTAAGGAGGAACTGCAGGTATACCGTAATCACCACCACTTCTACAGCCTGGACATTCAGGCCTCCTGAGACCACCAGGGCATCTTTACGGACCGCGTGGCCAAGTTCCTGGGAAGCATCCAAGCAGGAGTGTGTGTGGGCACGCATCTGGCAGCAAAGGGCAATGGTGTGTATTGTTCAGGGTGCCCACCACTAGTGCTGTGGGCGGCCGACTCTGCCCAGTTGCCACTATTGTTTGCCATTTGACTCCCATATTTGCATACCCAAATATTCCCCAGGGTGGCTGGAATCTTGATGGCCCTAGTCATGCCCTGTAGGGCTATGCCTTCTAAAATTGACCATATCCACTTTATAGCTCTTTCAGCTATTGGTCAACCCTCACTGCAGTGGTGGGCCTTTATACCAACAGCTTTGTTCCAACAGTGCGTCCAGCACGCCTTGTCGGACCATGCCAGCCCATCAGGGCCAGCCATCTTCCCCAGGGTCACTCCAGAAGCAACTACCCATGGCATGACCTCCAGGAAACCCTGCCATCCCAGGATGTCCTTCTCCCCTTCCACAAGGTGTGGCCAACCTGCCAAGCATGCCTATGCGCTGTGTGGCTGTGGGAATGGCAGCCTGTCCCCTTGTCTTACCCTCCTGCCATCTGTGTCCATTTCTGTGGCTGCAGTCTTGCCGGGATGAGTCCCCAATTGTGTCTACCAGGTCCTTGTTGCTTCCTCAACACCCTCCTGCTGCACCCTCCCCCACGGGTCCCCAACAGACACCAACACCTCAGACAGGCACAATGATCCAACTTTATTAAAGGGATCCGGGGACAATGGAGTGATTCTCATAGGACCGCGAACCCTGCGACTGGTAGTCCACTCGGTCCATTGCCACTAGGAGTGCCTCCTCGATGGCAGTGTCAGGATACTGGATGTGTCTGGATGCTTACAGGGGGCAGCTTCTGCTGCGGCATGAGCGCTTGATAGCGTTTTGACTGCGTGGTTGGGGTGTCACCCCTCCCTGCTGGATCGGCACCTGCATATGAGCCAAAACAGACACGGGAGCAGCTGGCAACATTTTGTCATGGCAGAACAAAGGGCCACTGGCAGTCCCGTCTGGCACTCCATTGCTGCAAGCCCCGCCCCCCAGGTGGCTGTTTCTGCACCCTCCTCACCTGAGTTGGCATCCTGTCAGCACCTACCTATAACAGAAGAGGAATAGTGGTAGCACCTTCAAGGTATACTTCTTCTAGATGGGGAAGAGTCTAGCCATCATACGGAATTGGCCAGCACATAGGTTGGTGGTGCATGCCAGCCGCCACAGGGTTTTGGCCAGGGGGGGGGGGTGTTGCCACCGGGCTAGGTAAGCAGCCTAGCCCACAGCCATCACAGTGGCCCCACTCCCCCAGAAGCTGCCTCAGGCAAGCCCCGATGCACCTAACTGCCTGGTGTGTAGCATCCACTGTTCCCTCTAAGCTGAGTTAGTGTGAGCTAGCTCACAGTTTTTTAGCCTCCGGCTCACACATTTTTGTCTTCACTCAGAAAGGATGGCTCCAACACAAACTGATTTATGCAGCAGCCAAATCGATTGCTCACAACATTAATGCCAGTAGCTCACAAAGTAGAATTTTTGCTCACAAGACCCCACAGCTTAGAGGGAGCATTGGTAGCATCCATGTTCATCTGGGGGCCTGCTGCTCACCCCCACAGCTGCCAGGTTCAGAAGGGGGAGAAGCAGTGTCCAGTGCAGCTTGGTGCCACCATGATAGGCCCAGGGGAGGTATGGGGGTAGGGTAATGGGAGCCTTGCTTACCTGTTCACACACGGCAGCCCCTTGGGATCCTGGTGTACCTGTGCGGGCTGAAATCTGAGAGAGACCAGCCAGAAAGTGTGGACTTTGCTCTAATTGTGCTGTATTCCCCCAGGTGCTCGGCTGGCAGTGCTAGGTGCTCTGTGCTGTGGTCAGCAACGGTGTGCATGTGTGCTCACTCTAAATCTACAGGGTAGGAAGCTGTCAGACAGCATTCTGTGCCATGTGCCCTACCTACAGAATTATGGGGCAAGCTCCTGGAACCATTTGTAGGCCGGGGGGGGGGGCATGATTCGGTCCCAAGGAGGTGTATGACTGGAGAAGGGGAGTGTGCTGATTGGGTGCACACTTAGTCGGTATCCTGAGCTACTTCAAGTCTCATGGGTGTCTCCGCAACTGTGTGAGAGTGACATTACCATGGCTGTCAATGGGCTATGATACAATTTTTCCCAGTGCAACTTTGCGCCTGCTCGGGGGTGAGTTCCCATGCTGAAAACACCTTGGAAGAAGCCTACCTGCCAACACGACCTCTGGAACGCCCACCTCTATGGCAGCGGGGTTTGTATGGTTGTGGCGCTCCTGTGCGGGTGGGACTCAGTGGCACAGCACTGATAGTGCCCTGCGCCAGCATTAACTGCCCTTACGCTCGTGTAACTCCAAGTTACGCTGGCATAGGAGTCAGTCAGGTCCCTATTCTGATCCCCCCCCCCCAGGGCGAGAGCCAAGCAAGGCTGTTAACCATAGGATGTTTCGGAGGTCGTTAATTCAGAGGGTTGCCATAAGTCGGAAGTGAATTGAAGAAGAAGAAGAGATTGGATTTATACCCTGCCCTTCACTTGGAGTCTCAGAGCGGCTTACAAACTCCTTTCCCTTCCCCTCCCCACAACAGACACCCTGTGAGGTGGGTGGGGCTGAGAGAACTCTGACACAAACTGCTCTTTCAGGAACAGCTGTGCCAGAGCTTGTGACTCACCCAAGGTCACATCAGCAGGTGCAAGTGGAGGAGTGGGGAATCAAACCCGGTTCTCCCAGATTAGAGACCACACACTTAACCACTACACCAAACTGGCTCTTTTGACTTTGATTTAACTTTCGATTTCTATACCGCTCTATCCCGGAGGCTCTGAGCGGTTTACATGGCTTATTAATACTCCTAAGTAGGGCCACACGATAATTGGGGAAAGTGAGTGCCTACCAGGCACCCTGCTGGCTAGTTGTTCTTCCAGCGGCTCTTCTCTCCTCTGACTCCACGCGGTGGGCGTCTTCAGCTCAGCTCCGCAGCAGCTCCCTCTGGGGCAGTTCCTTTGTCTGAGACTATGCAACAATCACTGCTCCGGCCATGCTGCGCCGCTGTGTCGCCGAGTTTCCGGACCAATCCCCGCTTGGAACGCTCGCCTGCTTGGTGTTGAATTCCGCCGCCATCCTCCACTGGATTGCCGGATCGCCCTGTCGTCGCCGACACCACCGCTCCTCTCGCCGCCGCTCCACCGGAATGCGGGTGCCCCCCTGCACCTAAGGCAGGTACTTTATCTACTTGCTAAGCTTTCGAACCGCTGGGTGGGTGGGAGCTAGGACAAGGGCCGGGAGCTCGCCCCGGCCGCGGTGGGACTCAAACAGCCTTGTGGATGTTCTTGATAGATTAACTTTGCAGGCTTTTTACTGCCTGCGCCACCGCTCCCTTCTGTTCTGTAAATGTGAGTGTGACTGAATGTTAGAAACAAAGCATACACAGCGCCTGGAGATTAGCCTCCATTTAGAATGTATTTCCGAACTACTGTGTAGATACAGGAACAGGAAACACAGCTATCCTGACTCACTTAAAACATGAAGAGCAGTACTGTCTGCTCAAACTAGCGCCAGCTCTTCTGGGACTTACAGTCTTTCACATCACTTACTACATGATCTCTTTCACTAGAGACACTGGGGATGGAACCTGGAACACTCTGCATAACAAGTATTTTTGTTACCACTGAGCCACACCCCGTTCATTACATCTGAACCACCAAGCTCATTTACACTGTCCCTGCAAACAGTGAGCCTTGGAAAATTAGGCCCAGTACCTGCTTCTTGTTTTCCTGCAAGAACTCTCTCTCTCTCTCTCTTTCTCTCTTTCTCTCTCTCTCTCTCTCACTCTCACACACAGACACACTCACACCGCCTCTTTCTACCCTCCTAATGTTTCTGCACTCCATGGAAAATTTCCATCAGATAATGAACAGTTTTAGAGAGGGGTGGTGGGAGAATAACAAATCTGCTGTTAAATAAGATTATAACACTTCAGAGCAACATTCAAAACTTTATGATTCCTGAAATAAAAAATGAACCAATCAAGGAAAAAGACTTACTTGCAGAACAAGAGATTCCTTGTCATTTTCCAAACGTGCGAGTCGCTCCTGATACACATCTCCATTAGTAGATATATGCCCATTGGTCTGGAAAACAAAATAGAGGAAACACTGACCTGCTGCGACACTGTTCCACAAATATGGAACAAAGTGAAATAAAGCTCCCAGCAAAAAGATAGAATTCAGGATGTGACTCCAAGACTACAAAAGATACACTTTTTTTCATGATCAATATATAATAGGCTACTCAGGGGCTATGATGCCATATTAATAACTTAGAAATCAGAAGATTAACACCTAGGTAGAACACACATGCCATGAAGCCTAATGCTTAGTGTCCTTAAAATGGCAGACAATTAACAGTATTGTTTAAAATTCAAATCCTACATCATCACCCTGTTTCCTGAGGAGCTGTAATGGACTGCATTCTAACAAAGAAAGAACACTTGAGTTATTTGGACAACTAACTAGTTAAAGAGCATGGCCCAGATGAGAAGAATAGACACTGGCAGCGATGTGGGTATTTTATTAAACAGAGCTGATAATCTACCACATCAACATCCTGCAGACAAGGAATCACTTATAGATCTTACTATCCCTTCTCAAGAGTCAGTCAAGTCTGCAGTAAGGAATTAGCTGACTAGCCCTTCCTCCTACTATAGAGCATGACATTTTGGAATAGGATCTACTTGTTTCTTTTGGAGTATTACCCATTCATGAGCAAAAAAATATCCTTATGAGGTTACAGACTCTCATTCATGACTTAATTGACATTAAAGTTCAATCATCCCTGAGCAAACATGCTCAGTATGCCTGTATAAAAGAAACAATTTCTTCTGAGAATTAATTTTTGAGGAATTACCCTGAAGGGTTATGCCCTTTAACACTGCCAACAGAGAAAGAGAACATTAGCTCAAGCCCTTTTGGGCATATGTATTTAAGGAAGCAGGCTACAATGTTTCAATTTCCTTTTGAAGTTTGTGGGATGGACTTTGATGCAACGACTACATCTAAGAAGAAGAATGACTAAGTGTCTGTAACTGCTAGGTTGTAAAAGGTAAAGGTAAAGGTTCCCTTGCTCGAAAGCCAGTCGAATCTGACTCTAGGGTTGCGGTGCTCATCTCCGTTTCAAAGCCGAAGAGCCAGCGCTGTCCGAAGACGTTTCCGTGGTCATGTGGCCGGCATGACTAAACACCAAGGCGCTCGGAACGCTGTTACCTTCCCACCGAAGTGGTCCCTATTTATCTACTTGCAATTTCTTGCTTTCGAACTGCTAGGAGCTGGAACTAGAGACAGGAGCTCACCCTGTCTTGCGGCACCCGGGTCTTGAACTGCTGAACTACTGACCTTCCACAGCCTGCAGTTCAGCGTCTTAGCCACTTGAGCCACCGCAGCTAGGTTGTACCACTTAGTTTATTTAGTTTCTCTGGAGACAACCAGGGGTGTGCACTCAGTATAAATGGAGCTGAAAAAATACCTGATAAATATCTTTATATCGTCAATGGTCCCAGTAGGCTTTAATGGAAAATCAAGCTGGGGGTATCTGGGGCTCTGGGAGGACTGTTTTTGAGGTAGAGGCACCAAATTCGCAGCATAGATACTGGTGCCTCTCGTCAAAAAAATACCCCAAGTTTCAAAAAAACTGGACCAGGGGGTCCAATTCTATGAGCCACAGAAGAAGGTCCCTCCATCTCCCACAGTTTCCAAAGAAGGCAGGGTCCCTTTAAATGCCTTTTGCAAGCTGCACTGACAGTGAACTCCAAAGCGGCAAGTTCACCTCTCTTTAAACACCTTCTGGGTGAACGCGCCGCTTCAGAGTTCACTCACAGTGCAGCTTACAAAAGGCATTTAAAGATATACCCAAACCCGAAAAATACCAATTATTTTCTGTGCACACACCTAGTAAACATGAAAATCAGACAACATTAGAGCCCTACATAGTAAAAGATTCAGAGTCACTGAAGTTCTAAAATTAAGCATAACACTTCAAGTACTAAAAAGTTTCCCTCAAAATGATATGATCCATCATATTAATTCTGTACACAAGTAATTGTAGCAACTTGGTCAGATTAGACTCTATTCATTTATTTATTTAATTTGTACCCCACTGTATGCCACCCTCCCCGCAAAGCAGGCTCAGGGCAGCTTACACTGGTTAATACATAAATAACAATTAAAATCCATATAAAATCATCTAAAAACAGTTCAATTGTAAATAATTCGTAAATAATTCATAAAGTGCTGGCGATGTTTAATTAATTGCTTAAGATGGCGTACCATAAGAGTGCATATAAAAGTCTAACAATTATTCTGCTCAATGCTCTTCCTAATACGAGCGGTGGCACAGGCTAGATGTCACAGCCAAGGGCCAGGGCTCTATAATTAAGATTGTTGGTGGTAATAGTGGCTGCAGCTCCTTAGTTGAAAGCCTGGTGGAAGAGCTCTGTCTTGCAGGCCCTGCGGAACTGTAAAAGACCCCGCAGGGCCCTGTTCTCTTCCAGGAGCTCATTCCACCAGTATGGAGCTGTATAGAAAAATTGATTCCTATAGACCCTGCCTTCCCCCTGGAATGTACCCTGCTGTTCTGATTTCCTATGCAAGCCAGATGGCTGACCATTTGGTCAATTGCCTGCCATAAACATTCCTTCACTCGCTAGCAGAGGCCAGAAACAAGCTAATACGCACGTAACCCATGGTGGATTGGGGTGGGGGTCACATGCCTGCAGGTGGGGCCTCCAAGACAACTGACCTGTTGGTAAATATGCTTCTTATTGTGTAGTTAGGCAAAACATTGCTTAGGTTGTTCTGTTGAATTCTCCTAGTCTGATGATAAGTTCTGTGCTAAATAAACTTTACTCTTGTTTATAAATAGTGTCTGCTTGATGTGTAACTGACTCCAAGCCTTTTTCCTGGTGCCTGCTGCTCGCCAAAGGCTGCTACCAACAATTAACTGTATAGCCCTGGACAGGGTTGTTGGAGTGTAACCCCACATACCAACTGAGGTTCTGGGATCTCTCATCTCAGGCTGGTGAGGGAATTATTCTAGAGATCCTGGTGGCTGTGTCTGTAAATCCAGAGAGCCTATCTCTCCTGGGTTCTTGTGTAATGAATTATTCCAGTGTAGAATTCTTTCCCTCCCATTCCTGAAATGGTCTGGGGAGGAGAGAATCTATACAGGAGCCACCATTGAAAAGGCCCTGGCCCTGGTAGGAGCAAGCCTGGCCTCCTTGGGACCCAGGAGGGTCAGTCAATTTTGAGACCCCGACCGTAGTGCTCTCTGGGGCAATGTTCCCTCTAAGCTTTGGAGTCTTGTGAGCAAAAATTCTCCTTTCTGAGCGACTGGCATGAAAGTTGTGAGCGAGGGATCTGGCTACTGCATCAATTAGTTTGCTCTGGAGCCCTCCTTCCTGAGCAAAGACAAAACTGTGTGAGCCGGAGGCTTAAAAACTGTGAGCTAGCTCACACTAACTAAGCTTAGAGGGAACACTGCTCTGGGGTATGTATGGGGAAAGGCGGTCCCTCAGGTATGTTGGACCCTGGCCATATAGGGCTTTAAAGGTAAGAACCAGCACCTTGAAACGAATTTGGTATGCTATTGGCAGCCAGTGCAATGTCTTCAAGCACAGGCTGGATGTGCTTCCACCTGAGGAGGCCCATCAGAAGCCCGGCTGCAGCATTCTGCACTAGCTGCAGCTTCCGAATTTGCAACAAGGGCAGCTCCATGTTACAGTAGTCTCATCTCCAGGTGACCATCGCATGAATCACTGTTGCCAGGTCATTGCAGTCGAGGAAGGGAACCAACTGCCTAATCAGCCGAAGATGGTAGAAGGCCGACCTGGCAGTGACTGCTACCTGGGCCTCCATTGTTAAGGAGGTGTCCAAGAGCACTCCCAAACGCCTAACCTTCGGCACTGGCACCAATGGCGCCCCTTCAAAGGTTGGGAGTGGGATCCCTACCCCTGAACCACCCCGACTCAAGCACAGGACCTCCATCTTCATTGAATTCAGTTTCAGCTGGCTCAGTCTAAGCCAACCAGTCACAGCTTGTAATGCCCGGTCCAGATCTTCCGGTCTCGAGTCGGACCGGCTGCCCAACATCAGATAGAGCTGGGTGTCATCAGCGTACTGGTGACACCCCAGCCCATGCCTCCAGGCAATCTGGGCAAGGGGGCGCATATAGATGTTGAATAGCATTGGGGAAAGCACTGCCCCTTAAGGCACTCCACAATCCAGTGGGTGCCTCCTGGACTGCTGTTCCCCTAGTGCCACCCTTTGGCCACAACGGGCACTGATCAAGGCAGCCTGTGGTAGGGCGAACAGCTAGGAGCAGTTTGTCAATTTCCTCTAGGCTGAGCAGGCTGAAATGATCCAAAACCGGAATTGAAGACATGCATGGAGCCTCAAGCTCGCTCACTGTTTCAACTGTGGTGTGGAGGTCACGGCGGAGCGACAAGACTTTATCCATGAAATAGCTTGCAAATGCCTTGCAGCTTATGTCCAATTCCCTAGCACTTGGTCTGCACTGTGGCAGAACAGTTATAGAGCAAATTGTTCTAAATAATTGGGCTGGGTGTGAGCTCGCGGACGCAATCGTAATTTGGTACCTAGATCCCCAGGCTGATGTCAAAATGGTGACCTGAGCAGATGCTTTATGTTAAGCTCCTCCCGCCTTGCTTTTGATAAGTTTTCTTTTTTTGTGTGATGGTGAATAACTTTTCAAATCCGTTTTTCAGACAGATTCAAGACTGCTTCTTTGGCTACAAGAAGTGCTTCGGGGGTATTTGGAGTGAATTATTGCCTCTGCTGTTTATAAATGCTTTGAACTCCAGGATTCCTGACACCTGATGCATTATTTGCAAGCAGCAGCAAACTGGATTTTCTTTTAAATCAAGACAAATTAGGAGCAACAACAGCTACACTCCTTAACTGTTTGTGATAAGTCAGCTGTGGGACTAAAGAGTGAATGTGAAAGAGTGAAACAACAACTAAAGAGCTCGAGGTATGAACGAAACTCTGAACCTTTCACACTTTAGTTTCCTATCTTTGAGTGCTCAGCGGTTGGTTGTTGGCACTGAGAGCCAGCTGTGTCTCTGTGCATATAGACAGTACATGCGATGGTGCCTTCAAAGAAGAGATTAAGGAATACTCCAACCAGCTACCTTCCTCTAAACTGGATAGTTCCTTCTCAAGAGTTAATCCTCTACTGCATGACACTCCTCCTAAAAACAGATACAAGAGGTCAAGACTTTAAGTGACTCTCTTCAAGAGGACCAACATCTGTATAATCTGGGTGGAAATGAAATTTCTTCTGGACAAGAGACTAGTATCTTAGCCTTGTTAGCTTCTCAGACCCTGCTAAATGCAGATACTGTGAGCAAAATGTATGTGAAATTGGAGGAGATTCTGGGAGAAATTCAAAGGAGTCATTCAAATCAGGAATTAAAAACTCATGAGATGGGAACTAGTAGAAAACAGAGAGCAGCTGGAGGCACAATGGGGTACCAAAGAAAGAATCTTTCTTCCTCAGGCTTAAAATTAACATTGATATTCCACTGAGGACTAGAAGTATTAATTCCAGTTTAGCCCATATAAGGTCAAACAACTAATCACTCCTTATAGAATTATACTTCCTATAAATCAGCAACTACAGTCTGCACAATACAGAACAACACAACCTTTCCCTGCCTTTTGACAGCATTTGAAAAGAGAGGAAGAGAAATCACCCCTTAACTTTCAAGTTTTCAGACAGGGGCACAGCCCTACTGCTACCCTTGGTTGACATGGATACAGACAGAAAACAGAGTAGACATTTTCAAAATAATAGTAGAAACAAGCAAGTCAAAACAATGTCAACTGGCTGAAGACTTTACAGAGTTGATGTTTCACATCTCTGAAGCAGAATGCAGCCAAGAAGCAAAGAGCAATTTTTAAAACAAAATTAAAAATGCTTTAATTAGAATGCAATCATGGAATTAATGCTTAAAAATAAGGCATTACATCTGTCCTGTTTCTCAGACAAATCAATATAAAAGGAATTGCAATCTGACTGCATAAATTCCTGCTAATAATTTGAGCAGTATATTAGCCAGTCAGAAAGAACAATGGTCCAACCAATTTTTTTTTTTAAAAAAAACACAAAGTAATCACTTGTACTGTCGTACCATTTGACTCTGTAGCCATTCAATCAAAATCTCTGCTGTCGAATCTGGGACTTGACACCGCAATCCTTCTTTCTCATCCACTTCCATCAACTCCAGTAAGCCGCGCAAATCCTCCACCAGATGTAGGGCTCGCAGGCTCCCCATGAATGGAGAAGTTGGGGACTGGCAATCAAATATGCCATTGGAATACTCCAAAGCCTTGGAGCCTAGAGGAACACAAGAGTTAAAAACAGCATTAGCTCAATTATGGTGTGTGTGTGTGTGTGTGTGTGTGTGTGTGTGTGTGTGTGCGTGTGCACCCCCAGGCCTGGAAGTCATAGCAACCTCTGGTGACTCCTACTAGGGGCATGGAGGATGTTCAGAGAAGTGGCTTGATAGCCTCCCTCTGCCTCCCAGCCCTGGTATTCTTTGGAAGACTCCCATCCAAATACTTGCCAGGGTCAGCCCTGCTTAGCTTCCGAGCCCTGACGAGATTGGGCTTACCTGGGCTATCCAGGTCAGGGCAGCATTAGCTCATTTTTTAACAATATATACAGAATGTCTATACATGCACACACACACACACACACATGTATGGGGAGAACAGTGTTTAAACTGTGAAGAATTGCTACAAACCTTGCTCATGCCCAGGGAAGTAGGAGGAGAAGGAGAAAGGTTTCAGGGCAGTATATGGATTAAAATGTGGTTTCTTTCAAGGAATCAAAATAATAAGTCTAGAATCCCAATTTGCAGGCATGAAGCAAGCCTCCGTTTGTTAAAGCAAGATCTGTATAGAGTAATCAAATACATATCAGTAAAAGGCCCAGATCCCACACTCTAATGTGAGATACGCAAACATATAATGTTTTTCGGGGAATTAATTGATGAAATTTATTAATAAACTCTTGGGATTCACTACCTCAAGACTGTGTGGATTAAAAATAGAATAGACAAGGTTAAGTCTCAGCCATGATGATTACAAGGAACCTCTGTGCTTAGTGATAGTATACTTCTCGTATACTACATAGCTCCTGGGAGAGGCGACAAGGCAAAGGGACCTGGTTGTAATCTGTTATGCCTCTGTCTGGTCTCTGTTTTCTGAATTAGAACAAAGTGAATGATACAGCAAAAAATGTTTGTTAGGTTAGGCAGGGTTCTGACAGTGATTCGAGCCATAAAGCAAACACTCTGTACAGAATCAAAGATCCACAGGTGGAAAGATGCTGTGTTCCACATCGGCTATACACGTGTAATACACATTTATGATACAACTCTTTAGGAAGATGGTACAGTGGGACCAGGGATGGCAGGATACATTTTCTGTCCCTTTATGAAAGTAGTCTACAAACGGAGTAAAAATTTCTGATGCTGAGACTTGACATCTTCACCATTCCAAAACCCGCACAAAACACCTTTATAGCTTGAACTGTCAGCAGGCGTGTCGCAGCATTTTGCACTAGCTGCAGTTCCCAGGTCAGGTTCAAGGGCCTGTAGAGCGAGTTACAGTAATCCAGCCTGGAAGTAACCGTTGCTGTAGCTAAATCCTGGGAGGTGAGATAGAGAACCAGCTGTCTGACCAGCCAAAGATGGTAGACGGCTGACCCGGCAACTGCAGCAACCCAGGCCTCCATAGAAAATAAGGCAGCCAGGATCACCCCTAGGCTCCTCACCCTCAGCACTGGCATCAATGGTGCCCTGCCAAGAGTTGGGAGCCAAATTCCCAATCCCAGACCCCCAAGGTTCAGGTACAGGATCTCCGTCTTCACTGGATTTAATTTCAGCCAGCACTGCTGTAGCCATCCAGCCACAGCCTCCAATGCCCCATCCAAAACATCAGGAGCAGAGTTCGACCAGCCGTCCATCAACAGAAATAGCTGGGTGTCATCAGCATACTGGTGACAACCCAGTCCAAACCCCCAGACCAACTGGGCGAGGGGGCACCCCCTGCGGCACACCGCATTCCAGTGGGTATCGCAGAGAGATCCTCTCCCCAAGCGCCACCCTCTGTCCCTGACCATGGAGAAAGGAGGAAAGCCATTGTAAAGTAGTCCCTGTATCCCTTGAACTGGGTCCAAAGCTTCCCATCTCTTCCATTCCCCTGTTAATAATCCAACATCAATCCACAGTTTAACCTGGATTTGGAAAAATAAACACCTTGTGTCTACCATGTGTAGATTATAAAAGCAGAACAAATTACTCAACAGCTTTGAAAAACAGATGGTTAGGTCTAAGAAAAGAGCTTCCAGGAGGTTGATGGATAAATTAGCATAAATCTGTCCAAACATGGATTCCTGCACTCCCCAAGACAGTTTCACAATGCCTTCCCAATGCCAGAACCCAGTCCCTCTAAGAACAACAACAAAAGAAGCTCTACCTGCAATAATGCCGTCCATCTGTTCCAAAGCTGCAGCCAGCATCTCACTTGCATCGCTCATCATTTTCTTGCTTCTACAGGGCAGCCACTGCGAACACCTAAAACAATGAAGTGGCATTGTTACACATGTTTTGCCACATCGCAAAAGTCACAAGGAGGAACAGAAATCTATAAAATTATCTGCCCCACCGTCAATTTCCAGGTAGATGCACAACACCCAGGACTGGCTTCACCTAAGTTGCTTGGATGTGCATTGGGGTGTAAGCATGTGACGCGTTCCTGCAAGCCTATCTCCAGTAGTCCATACTGTTCTAAAATGTCTAGTCTGCTCCCTTCTAATCATCTGCTCCCTTCTAAAGCAGGCAGATGTAAAAATTAGCCCACCAGAACATAAAGCATCCTCAGGCCACATACTCTAGAGCTGTCCTCTTATTGCCAGTGGAACTACTGTGAAGGATAGCAGGGACTTTAGGCTTAGAGCTACCAACCATCACGGTGAAAAGTTCTAGAAAGTGTTAAAGACAAAGATTTAAATCATGGATTACTCTTAAAGTATACCTAGACAAATTTTGTGCAGTGTAAAAAACTTGTGCATTGTTAAAAACAATTCCTGCAGTTTTTGTCATAGAGGGCAAATCCTAGTCATCAAAAATTATGGTGCTTTTCAGTTGTGTTTTTTGTGGGGGGAGGAACTCTCAGTACTCAAAAATAGGTTACAGAAGGGAAATAATATCATCCCCAAATTTAGTGGGTAACCTCTTTGTCCCCCTTGCTTCCCACTTGCCTCTCTCTCCATTCTCATTTCTTCCCTTTTTTCCTTCAGGAAAGGAAATTGTCTAGATTATTATACGTAGACCACTTAAAAGAAGAAGACTGCATGGCACACAGGTCCATTGATTTCATTTGTAAACATTTAGATAAAAATATTAATGCGAGCATGTAGTGTTTAAGAGTGTTAGACCAGTATCGAGGGGACCTGAGTTTGAGTCCCCGCTCGTGCCATAGAAGCTCACTGGCTAACCTAGGGCCAGTCATACTCTCCCAGCCTAACCTACCTCACAGGGTTGCTGTGAGGATAAAATGGAGGCGATAATGTTAAGTCACTTTCAGTCCCCACTGGGGAGAAAGGACGGGTGTAAACGAAGTAAATCAATAAGAACCGTTCAAATGTTAAGACAGGTGGATCTCCCAGCCCTCTGGAATTGCCTTATGGGTGGGGGTGGCTTTTTGGGTTGGAGGCACAGGGGGCTGCTCCAGGAAGGGGAAGAAAGGAAAAGTATGTTCAATAAAAACTATGCTCAAAACTGTTTACTAGTCACTGGATCAAGTTATGGGGTCCATACCAAGAATGTTAGCTGATTTACATTTTTAACATGAATCACACCAACTTAGAAACCATGGGAACATCATTTTCCCCTACATGCCTCCCCATATTTTAAGGTATGCTAGCAATGGTTACTTCAAACCATGATTTGTGCTGTGATTGAAAACGGTGCCAGAATCGAAAAGAATCATTTCAGCCATCACTCCTCCTCTGCAGGCATTACAGAGATGCAGTGGGCTTAACAAACTCAAATGCTGAGAAGACAGAAAATAAAAAAGAGATAAGCAACTCCAAACTATCATTTGAAAGCTCAAATCGTGGTTTGGGTATTGATCTATGGGGTCAGGACAAACCATAGTAAACTGTGATATTTTTAACTGAACACACATAAAGCAGCCTTATATAGAATACAAACTTCAGTCCATCAAAGTCAGTAATATCTACTAAGGCTGGCAGCTCTCCAGGGCCTCAGGCAAAAGTCTTTCATATCATCTGCTACTTCATACTTTCATCTGGAGATGCCAGGGATTGAACTTGGGACCCTACGAATGCAAAGGTACTCTACAACTGAGCCAGAGTCCCTTCCGCACTGTCTTGGCTTCCACCAGGCCCGCAACCACGGGGGCTCCTAGGGTGACACTCCTGGGGCGACACCCCCTCTCTAATTTGCCCTGCCCCCACCCTGCCACCTCCCCTCCCAGCAAGCCACTCTCAGATTAGCAGGCATGGGCGCAGCCATCGCTGTCGGCTGTAAGCGCTGGCCAGAGGATGCCTTCCTTGCAGGGATTGACTCTCTAAAGGAAGTCAGAGGGCAAAACTGGGGGTGGCTTTCAGCAAAGGGGCCACTGCCCCTTCTTCAAGAGGCCTCTGCCACGCCCCAGGTGGTCGGTAGAGCGAGAGGGCACTCTATTTCAGGGGTCATTTCGTAGAAAAAGAGCTAGGGGAACTCATTAGCATAACTCATTAGCATATGCCACACCCCCTGACATCAGGGGCCCGGCGGTGGACCTGCAAGGCCAGCGGGAGTGCGAGGAAGCCCCGCCAAGGCCCTCCCTGGCCCCAGGCAGGCAGGGGTGTGGAGAGGCGGGGAGGAAGCAACTTACCCTCCCTCTTCTCCTGCCTCCTCCTGGCTGAATGAGGGCTGGAAGCGGGGCGGCCGGAAGCAGGGGCGGGGCTTCATCATGTGCCCCGCCCCCCTGCACCTCACCTGGGGGAACTGCGTTCCCCCGCGTTCCCCCCCGAAATGACCTCTGCTCTATTTAACAAATAATCCAGAAGCATTAACACTCTTATTTTTCAAATTCCATGGCACCATTCTCAGCGCAGCTGGGATCTGAGGAAACATTAAGCGTACCTCTTCCCCCTAAAATTGGCCCTGCAGCTTCATTAACCCATCCAAATGCCCCATAACATCCATCCATCTATCATCTATCTATCTAGTACTGCTCATATAAGTATCACCTTAAGCAGAAACTAGAACCAAGAATATAATTTTAAAATACCTCAAATCAGTATTATTTCTCTTATATTTGATTACTGCGCCTATGAATTTTGCCACTGAGAGGGTGCCACAATCATTTGTATCCAACAGTAGCCATGATACCTGGGCTCACACATTTAGCAATTCTGTATCTTTAAAGGAAAGGGATGACTAAATTAGCCCTCAACTCATTGAATATAGGAAACTCCATCATCTTGTTTGATGGTTTCAATTTTATCATATGATCATCTGCATACTCTGTTAGAGTATGATAGTCTTATTATATTTGCCCTCCAAAACTGCTGAGGGAAGAACGTTCATTCTTGCCAAACTAAAAACTCTTCTTAGTTTGGGACTGTCAATTGATAAAAATATTTCGGCAGTTGCATCGGGAGGGCAATTAGCAAATGGAGTGATGAACATATCCTGTGAGTCCTAATAGACATACTTGTAACATCCAACTTCCTTACATATTTTTTAATTTGTCTTATAATGTCTTTAGTTTTTGTATTCTTAATCATATCACAATAGGACAGAGAAGTAAAGTCCCATAAATTTCAATGTGTCTCACTCCTGTTGTGTTATAATTTCATAGTCCAACTGTACATGCATTCATCATGGAGTGGGCTCACATAGTTCCAGGAGGATCCAAATAATCTTGAAATCCATAAACCATAAACGACGCATAGTCCAGATACAAGCAGCCGCGTTTCAAATAATTCTTTTTCAAATCCAAAAGGCTATAGTGGGACCTAAATGCAAATTCTAGGCATACACAGATGCGGATAAACAATCAAACAATATGTATAAATTGCATAGATACAAAAACAGGGATATCGGTTAGCAGTAAACTTTCAAATTACTGGACCTGTGCAATTGCAACCTGATATAAGTAGCAAGGTGTAAACTGCTTAATCTGTACATTTGCAGCCTGACTTTCAGTTTTTGTTACAGTAAGATCTCTTACCACTTGACCTGTGTGGCTGCAGCCTGATATTTGGATCTAAATTGTGATGCAACACATGGTGGGATAAGGACCCATGATCCTTTGTGACTGGTTAAACTGCATGTGTTACTACTGCTTACATTACTACTGAGATTGGGGTGTGTTTCTCTGTATTTTTGTACCTATGCAATTTATACATATTGCTTATTTATCCTCATCTGTGTATGCCTTGAATTTGCATTTAGCCCCACTATAGCCTTTTAGATTTGAAAAAGAATTATTCAAAACGTGGCAGCTTGCATCTGGACTACACGTCACTCATGGATTTCAAGATTACTTGGATCCTCCTGGAACTATATGAGTCCACTCCATGATGAATGCATGTCAAGTTGGACTATGAAATTATTATACAACAGGAGTGAGACACATTGACATTTATGAGACTTTACTTCTCTGTCCTATTGTGATTATTTTTCTGCATTTGTGCTGTTTCTTGTAAGAATACTCAGGTTTCATCTAGTTATACTGATAGTGAACTTGGCATTAAATATTATATATCTCTCCTTATATATAATTCTGTTTTGGTCATGGACTCCCCTGAACTTTCCAACACGCTCCGAAATCAGTTAGCTGAATGATCTGTCATTCAAAGGGTCTCCCTTATCTACTGGCTGCGTTGCCTGAGTCCTGCCTCCAACATTCTAAACAGTTTGCTGTTCCTCTTCCCCCCCATAGCCAGTCAGAACACAGAGGTCATTTGCATATGTGACCTAATTGGCCTTTGCTTCTAACATCCTAAATAGTCTGCTGTTGCTGTTGGGAGTCCTGAGGTAAAATACATATCCCAATCTCCCTGTGGGGTCTGGAGATCTCCCCAGCCACAGCACATCATTTCCCCTACAGAAAATTTCCCAGCTATTATAACTGATGTCCAGATGATCAAAATCAGTTCTCCTGGAGACAATGGCTGCTTTGGCCAGTGGACCCTATGGCATTATACCCTGCTGAGGTCCCTCCCCACCCCAAACCCTGCCCTCCCCAGGCTCTACCCCTCAAATCTACAGGTATTTCCCAACCCAGAGTTGGCAACTGTGTAACTGGCTATGGAACCACTTTCCAGACCCTTGGAACCCAGAAGACATGGCATAGGAGGTGCTTTTCTACCTTAGCTGCCACTGCATAGACCCAAATTAACATAAGCCAACCTCCAGACGGCACCTGGAGATCTCCAGCTATTACAACTTATGTCCAGATGACCAAGATCAGTTCTCCTGGAGACAATGGCTGCTTTGGGCAGTGGACACTATGGTGTTATACCCTACTGAAGTCCCTCCCCACCCCAAACCCTCCCCTCCCCAGGCTCTAACCCTCAAATCTACAGGTATATCCCAACCCAGAGTTGGCAGCCCTGTAACTGGCTATGGAACTGTTTTCCAGACTCTTGGGACCCAGAAGATATGGCATAGGAGGAGGTGGTTTTCTACCTTAGTTGCAACTAGGTAAAGGTAAAGATTTCCCTTGCTCGAAAGCCAGTTGAATCCGACTCTAGGGATGCGGTACTCATCTCCATTTCCAAGCCGAAGAGCCAGCGCTGTCCAAAGACATTTCCATGGTCATGTGGCCGGCATGACTAGACGCTGAGGTGCACAGAGCGCTGTTACCTTCCCACTGAAGTGGTACCTATTGATCTACTTGCAGTTTCTTGCTTTCAAACTGCTAGGTTGGCAGGAGCTGGGACCAGAGACGGGAGCTTACTCCATCATGTGGCAAATTAACATAAGTCAGGGGTGGAGGGAACCATACCTGTTACCATGAGGCTGTCCTCCCATACTACCCACTTGGGGCAGCAAAATGATTTGAGACAGCCCTGCCTTATAGTTAAGCAGAAGGAAATAAAAATGGCTTGCCTCCCTCTATTTTCCCCTTCCCTCTGCCACCTCACCAGCCACAGCTGGGACACTCACCTGGAGCTTCGTTCTAGAGACCATTGTATTTCTTCCCACAATGGGCCTTACTACTAGCATGTATATATTGCTCACTTTAAGTTATTTCAACCAGCGGTCTCTTGTGTTTTGCATCATTCAATCAAAGCCAGGAAAAGAATTTCACTTCTGAAGCATTCCTGACTCTCCTATCAATCTTTCTACTAAATTCCTCTGCTCAAGTCCAAACATCCACATTCTTGTCTGAAGCCTGAAAAAGGTGTCCATCCCTCTTCAGCAGAAGTGATTTCACTCTTTTATTCATTCTTCTAGACTCCTTTCACATTCCACACATAAATATGCCTGCTCTTTTGCTAAGCACCATTGATGCTTATAGGTATAGTGCTTTACAGCTATTTAGTGTTCACAGAAGGGATCTCTACACAAAGCAGGTCATCACCAGCAAATTTTATGATGCTATATATTTCCATGGAACATTTTATGCCTCACATATGTAAACAGAGTGTTTATCTACAGTTGTCAGGGCTGTTGTGCTGCAAATCAATTATATTATATGGGCTAAATATGGGATACTAGCCCACCCGATTGCATATAACCATTAAGCTATCTGTGACATAAAACAGAGGCAGAGGGAAGCAAGTTGAAGCAAGTTTCTCCCCCTGGTGGCAATGTTTAGAGGCCATGGGCAACTAAGCTAGTGGCTATTTAAAAGTCCACTTGAATGTATCCACAAAGCTGGAGCTCAACTTTCTATTGTTGAGTCATGACATTTTGGGTTCACCTGAACCCAGATAATGTGGAACACTGGGCCATACTCTAATAAGCCAAGAAGAGATTCTGTCTTTTCAAAAAAATTGTATTGTTTATTTTTGCCCCATCATCTATTTTTTACTTCGGTGCTTTTACAAGATCTGTGCCCAATGGGGACAAATGTACTGATGGAAGAAATACAGCCAATACACTGCACATATCCTGTAATGTCTGCAGAATTTCCAGGTCACTGTTATCATTGCGGATAGACCTGTCAGAAACAGAGCTCTTTGTTGTTCACATTTCTATCCCACCCTTTCTTCAAGGAGCTGCAGGGGTTACATAACTGAGGCTAGCATATTGGCGGGGTATAAATCCAATCTCTTCTTCTTATTCTTCTTTGTGCCAAATGTATTTTCCCCATATCCAGGGCTATTTTGGGGGAGGAACACCCTGGAACGGCGTTCCGGCTGGCTTCTGAGCCCGCCCCTCTCCTCCCCGTCCGTCCTGCCACCCTGCCCCTCCCTTGCCTCTGCCCAGGCATGAATTACTCAGGGTTCTCTTGTCAAGGCTATGCTGTGTTCACCACCTGACACCAGCAAAGCCCAGCAGAGGCAGGACGAGAGAGGCAGGCACGTGGGTCATGCATGGCACCCCAGGAGGCTCTCGCCAGAAGGCGCCTTTAAAGCGAACACCTGCCAGAACAGCTGCGTGATGCCTTCATGCCCTGGGAAGGTGAAGCTGGCTGCCCTTGGGGCATGGCTGCCGCTACCAAACACCCGTCCCGCTATACCATGAGGCGGGGCTTGCAAGAGAGACAACTTGGTGGGGGATCCTCAGGAGCTGCTGCTGCAGCAGGCAGCAAGGTGATACAGGCTGGGGTCAGGCGGGCAGGGAGAACTCCTCCTGAAGGTCATCACAAAACCCGGGAAAGCTTGGCGAGGTCATCTCCCAAACCAAGCTGAAGCCAAGCACATAACTCTTCCCTGGATTGCAGACTTTCCAAAGCTGCTCCTCTAAGCCCAGCACGAGACAGACAGAACTCTCAAAGGGGAGCAAAGAACGGAAAACTCTCGTTAACTTTCGTTTCCCCCTAAATCTGGGTTAAGGAGACAGGAAACCAAATGCGGGCCTACGCAAAGGCAACAAGTAGCTTGCTGATTCCCACAGTGCTCAAAAAGAAAGGGCAGAAAGCTGAAGAGAAATCCCACATAATACCCCGGCCTTGCAAATATAATGGTGGCTCCCCTTTTTGTCTTCTTGCACAGCCTTACCCAGAATTCGACCCGCCACCCATTATTATTCCTGATCACGCTGTACAGCTACTGCCTATCCTGACCATAGAGGACAAGCCTACCTACCAGCTTATCCTCTATGGTCAGGATAGGCAGGAGTGGCGTTATGTAAACTGCGCCTGGGTGTCAGGGTGCTCAACAGGGCAAGGGCAAAGGCAGCAGTGGCAGTCTTCTTAAAGGGGCCCAGCTCCTATTCAAAGAGAAGCGTTTGTCATCGAGTTTGCAGTGATCGGTGCTTATCTCGACATTTCCTTCCGAATGCATATTGTTCAGGATTGCATAATTTCTGGGGTTCAGTAAAGCACATTCCCACATGAGAATGCTCTGTAAGGAATGAAAGGAAGTGGGTCGAATCGAGTTTGCTGGTGTTTTTAAATTCTGGATTTCTGAGAGCGAGGCTCAGCAGGTCTACTCAGAAGCAAGTCCCGTTTTATTTAATGGGGCTTACTCCTAGGAAAGCTGTCCAGGATTGTAGCCTTTATGAGCTGATTTCAGTCCTCCTCACTGATATTTAGATGAGCGATAATTTAGGGTTGCCAAAAGCTAGGGGGAAGCGAAATCCTGATAATAATGGAGGTTAAATGGGAAGCTATTACCAGGTGACCCTATTTACCTCTAGGCCATGAAAAGATTCGGTTTCCCAATGCCACACATTAAGCTTCGGGGGGGGGGGGGGGGGGGAGCGGAATTTTCAGTGTTCAGGGGTAAGTCTAGTAGGTTTGCCGGAGAAACTTCCCAGAGAAAAATGTCCTGTTTCTTTAACAGAAGCTTAATAGAATGGTACTTGTCAGGTGATGTCATTTAGAGAATCAGTGTGGTGTAGTAGTTAACACTGTCAGATTGGGATCTGGGGGGAAGACCTATATTTAAATTCCCACTGACTTTACACCAGTTGCCTCCCAGTGAGAAAGGCAGGCTATAAATGAAGCTAATACTACTAATAAGTACCTGTCAGTGCAATCCTAAAAACACTTTCCTAGGAGTAAGTCCCATTGATTAACAAAGGATTTCTCAGTAGAGTTGCTTATACTTTCTCCATCCAAGAGCAATCTGAAATAAGTCTCAGAATCTTAGTCAAATATATTCTACAGGACTTACTCCCAGGAAAACAGGAGTAAGTATATTTAACAGGGCTTACTCCCAGGACTGCCCCATCCACATCATGTATTAAATTAAAATTTATTTTAGTAATTAGGGTGTATTTTTCTTCAATTAGTTTTTCTACTAATACTGAATAAAGAGTGTTTCTTTGAAAGAAGGAGCAGGTGGTAAGCTTACCTTGATCCTGTCTATCACACATACTTGTGTTTACCAAGCTGAAGGTAGGCTATAATTCACAGGTTCAATGCATTCTACCTGCGTGTGACTACAAAATCGGGGGTTAACAGGGCACAGTGCATAGCTGGTAGGTAGGACTGCCAGCCTCCAGATGGTGCCTGGAAATCTCCTGGAATTGCAACTAATTCCCAGACTACACACACCTGCTGGAGCAAATAGCTGCTCTGGAGGATAGACTACGGTTGTCAGCCCCACAGTTCAGGTTCTCTATTGGCGGCAGGAGAAAAATAAAAATGGTTGTCTGGCTGATGATGTGATGTCACTTTAGGAAAACGTGAAAGTGATGCCACGCCTCTCTAGGAATCACTGGGGAATCTGTGGTAAAACCATAGAGTTTCCAGTGATTCCTGGAGAGGATGGCCATCCCTTCTGGGGAAAACCTGGGCCTGGCAACCTAAGGGTGGACTCCAAGGCATTATATCCCTCTGAGGTTTTCCCCAAACCCTATCCTCTCCAGGCAACCTCACTAATGAGTTCCGTTCAACATCATGAATTGCAGATTTAAGATAAGCTTATTGTTTAATATAATACAATGACTGTATTCCTAAGGACAGGTACTTGAGTAACACTGCAGTGCACTCCTAAACTGAGTTACCTCTTCTACATCAGTTGACTTCAGAGAAGGATATAGCTGTCAAGAAACTGGTCCCTTTAAGCAGTTTTGTGCTAAATTCAAAAAGTTCACACTGGGCCTAGTAAAAAATCATGAAAGTTTCTCTCTCGAAGAACTTAGGTCAAGCTCCTTGTAGCTTTAAAGAGTCAGATAAAGGAGATGGGAGGTAACAGGCCTGACAGTTGGAAGGCCACATGACTCTGGGAGGTACACTGCATCTCATTAGTGCCCAAGCTCATGGGTGGGAGAAAGTGTTTGCTTAATAAAAGTATGGAATTGGAAACTTTTAAAAAAAAATGTTTTTATTGGTTTTGTCAAAACCATTTTGACAACAAACAAGGTAAACAGAATAAGAAGCAAAAGCTGGATGACCACACTTCTGGTAACATGGGGTGGGGACTAATATGCTAATGAGCTACACCATTACATGCGTAGCCTAATATGCTAATGAGTTCCTGCTGGGCTTTTTCTACAAAAAGAGCCCTGCATTTAACCAAGAATCGGCACTACTGTTCTTTTGTCTGGCACAAATTAGACATGTGCAGGGCTCCACGTATTTGCTTAAATAGGACAGTGCAGATTAGGCTAAAGGATTTTCTCTCTGTGTCTCACAGCTTCAGGTAAAAAGGTTTCAAAATCCACTATCACTTTACAGTTCAAGCCAGGTATCCAAAAAGCATCCAAAAAGCATGGAAGAAATCTGTAGAGCTACAACCTGGTCCACCTTTTATACCTGTGTGAGACACTATAAGTTGGGCCAGTTTAAAATCTGCAGCAGCTACATCAGGTAGAAGAGTGTGTAACATAGTGGTGGAACAGAATAAAAATAAAGATGAGGATCCCACCCAGGTTGTAGTTTAGGCATATAACCCGGTGAGATCAGGGCCCTGCGGGACTTGGGACAGTTCCACAGGGCCGTATAGAGCTTTCCCAGCAGGCATTCTGATAGGAGCTGCACCTTATCAGCTACGCCCTGTACCAACATACTGCCAGCCGAAGCTACCTAGAGTGGATGCACCGCTGAAAATGCTCCTAAACGCACTTTACTGTATCTGAATTGCCATCGATATATTAATGGTCTAAACTGTTTATTGTGTATTTTATTGTGTATTTTATATTGAGATGTATTTTTGTATTTATTGGGTTTTATGTAAGCTGCCCTGAGCCTGCCTCGGGGGGGAGGGCGGGGTAAAAGTTTAAATAATAAATAAATACGTTTCTATGACTTCCCCCACTGAAGGAGAACGAAGCATTGGAGCTCACCTGAAGGTTTTTTTCCTCTTCAGTGGGGAGATGTTGTCCATACCCAATCACCAAAAAAACCCAAAAAAAACCAAAACCCCTAGTCAGATGCAAAATCTGTTATGAAGTTGGGCTATATTAAGACTGGGGGGTCACCCTCACTCTGAGACAATACAGACTACACAAATTTGTATAGCCCTGCCTGGAGCGAGAGGAGGCGTGACCTAACCAGTTTGGATGACTTTGCCCCACTGAAGAGAAGAAACCTTCAGGTAAGCTCCAATGTTTCGTTCTTTAATTTCCTGTCTTTTGTTATTTGCACACCTGTCACATGAAAGAACCTGTTAGGGACAGAAAGAATTCAATATTCCAAAGTGCGACAAAAAGTGAGACCACAGCTAGCACTCCCAGGAATATTTAAACAAGCACTGCTTATTAATAGCAACATCAACCTTTGAACCACCTGTTGGCAATCAGTGTTCCCTCTAAGCTGAGTTAGTGTGAGCTAGCTCGCAGTTTTTTAGCCTCTGGCTCACACATTTTTGTCTTAGCTCAGGAAGGAGGGCTCCAGAGCAAACTACGTAATTTATACAGTAGTCAAATTGCTTGCTCACAACTTTAATGCCAGTAGTTCACAAAGTAGAATTTTTACTCACAAGACTCCACAGCTTAGAGGGAACATTGTTGGCAATACTGCCATGTAAACATACCTATTTCATCCATTCCTAACTGCTTTTCTTTTTCCACTTGTGTCAATACTTACAAAGGATCTGAAAGTAGTTCACTGTCAGATTTCTAAGATTCAGATGCAAATAAATGGGTAAACCGTCAAAGAACTCCAAATGCAGACTATCTGGAAAAAAAATCAATTTTCAGCTGTTTGTAGTAAGACAGCAAAATGAGTCTTACTACTAGATACAGAACAATTATTGCCCAGATATGCCCTTCTTTTCCTGGACTGAGGGCATAGTTCGAAATCAGAAAGTTAATTATGCAATCCCATCAGAACATTCATCAAATGAGCCAGCTTGGGAAAGACATAATAAAGAATGGGAAACATTCCAGAAAAATCCTAAAAAGATCAAGAGATTCTTGAAAGTACTTCCATCCTTCTGCCTCTAGTCTGTTTCTGCTACACAATTATAAAATATCCTTTTCAGAAAAAGGAGCTTTAGTACTCCCAAGGGTTCTCAAATCCTTAGTAATTTTGAACATGGCTGATTGGAAGCTTCTGGCCTTTATAAAAAAAATTTAAAAAGCGAACAACAGTATTCAAGTCATTGTTTCTGCTCAAAGATTTTTTAAAATAGCCACTGTTGCAATCTGTAGTATTTATAGTCAATTTCTAATAAGTAGTTTTAATCACAGTGGCTAATACTTATGAATTATTCAGATGTTATTTGCTAAAGCAGAGCTCTGGTTATCATTAACCTGAATGCCTGAAACTGCTTTCATCAAGTTACAGAGTTATCCCACTTTATCATTTGCAATGAAAACCAGTACAGAATGATCAATCCAAGCCCGTAGCCAGGATTTTTTAAGTCAGGGGGCATTTAAATTTCTTAGGGGGCATGGGCTAATCAAATTAAAGGTAATTTAATTCAGTTTCTGGGGGGGAAATAGAGAGGTGCTGTCTGGCTCCACGTGGCCACCGTAGCTGGCCCTTCATACCAGATGGCTGTGCAGGAATACCCGGCTCCTTCCCTGCACCTGCCACTGCTCAGGGGCTCTTGGGTGGATGGGAAGTCGGGGGGGCCTAGCCCTGAGATGCCCCAGCCCTGAGATGCCCCACTGTAGCTACGGGCCTGGATCAATCCATTATGGACTTATTATCATTCAAATGACGGCCATTAATTTACAATGCAAGGACAAGATCACAGTGATGCAGGGCTTTATACTATTATCTTTTCTTTAAAGTACAGGAAAGAGAGCTCTTTTTAGATACAGAGACAGACTGTAAACTTTACAGAAATAGTCCAATTACAAGTTAGGTTTATCATGATTTGGGGATACTGCCATAAACACAACATTTATTTAGCCTAAGTATTACCTTGGGATATAGGGTTGTTTTAAAAAAATAGAAAATATACACTTTTCTTTTTCTCAAAAGCCCTGAGATTGATATGTTAAACTGCCTGAAATAGCACATCACAAGATCCTGCAACTTTCCTAGTGTTACCAATCACAACTTCTGATTCATGACCGGAACAAAAACACTGCTTGTTAACACCTTCAGGTCAAACCATTGTTTGTTTGCCAGCACCTGAATCACACTGAATCAGCACCTGAATCACACCAGGATGTTCTAGAAAACCCTGCCATCTGTAGTCTCTGAGTTTTTTCTGATGGAACTGGGAGTCCAGGGCACAAGGGTCTGCTTTCATTTATCTGAATCAGCACCATCTGCATTTCCATCATGTACTTGTTGCTCAGTATCAACAATGAATTTACCCACAGGCATAACTGTCCTTAGTAGGGATGGGTGCAAATCGGGAAAACAGAGGTTCTTCCCAGTTCATGGTTCGTTTCATGAACCAGTTCGGATTGTGAGGTTTGGAGGAAAATCTGAGATCTTCCCTTTAAATGACTTGCATCTATTTCATCCTAACGGGCTAAAATGGATGCAAGCCAAATACCTCTTGCCCCCCCCTCCACTTCCTACCATGAATCCCACGAACCTCTGAAATTATGTGGAACATCGTGGGAGGGTCATAGAAAGGGATGGGCACAAACCTTTGGTTAGCAAACCATAAATCGGCAATGTTTGTCACAAAACTATTTATTTTATTTATTCGATTTTTACCCCACCCTCCCTGCCAAAGCAGGCTCAGGGAGGCTTACAAAGGATAAAACATAAAAACAATTATAACATAGGTAAAATCATATAAAACCATATAAACTAGGTGTGTGATGAGGTTCATGCCAATCCCTAGTTTTTAGTTTCCTTCCTCCAGTGTATAAAAACATTCAGCAGTGCAATTCCAATAACTAGAAACATAACAATGCAGATGAATCTCCACATCAGAAACATTCATCTATCCATCTCACAAAAGAGAAAGAACCACTCCTTTACCTTCCTTAAATGTCTTTATTATTTATTAAAACATTAATATCCTGCCTTTCCCTCTGCCGTTGAAAGCAGAGGAGGAAGATAATTATCTTGGAAGGAAGTTAATAGGAAGAAGAAAGAATTATCTTGACACCCTCCATATGGCCAAGGTTTGAATAAATCTTACACTTGCAGACAGAAAGTAAATGTTTGAAATTGTCTGCAGCTGTCCCCAAATGGAGCATGTCACTATTTGTACTTCATGGTCATACAAGCATCATTTATGCTCACAAGCAGTCAACCTTGAAGTCAAATCAAAGTATTGCAGACAACAAAAGAAGCGCATCTCAGGAACATTCATTTTCCCTTGCAAGTTATTTTACAAACCATCAGCCTAAAGAAGAGATCTGTTTAACCTGGAAGTCTGCTCCTGTCAGGAGGTCTGATTTCATTCACACTGTGTTCTCTATTCTGCTGGACAAAACACAGCTATCAATATGCTGATAGTAAAAAGCAGTCTGTTGATCAAATGCTAGACAGAAATGCCACAAATTCAATGGATTGTCTTCACTTACAGAGTGGGTTCCAACAGAATGTTTCCATGGAAAGATTTCCACCTTCAGTGCGTTGAATCCAATTCCCCTGCCTTGAGCAGACTAAAGGTGGTTCTGCTCACAAAAATGGGTTCCACAACAACCACAGATTCACTCGTCCAGCTGCAGCTCCCCTATTCATATATTCCTCAGTGTCCCCGAAGGCCCCCCCCCAACCCTCAGAAGCAGCCTTTTGGAGGGTGGAGGGGACTGAAGCGGAGAGCGGGAAGAAGGAAAAATAAGTTTCAGAGCAGACACCCCATTCACCCTTTTCTCAATGCCTTTTGTTTGGGATGAGGCAGAGACATGGTCTTTATTTTCCCCAGGGGGACTACTTTATATCGGATTTAAATTACCAAGGGTGGGAGACTGATTTGTGCCTGCATCCTCTTCGTGTCCTTAGCATTTCACTGAATCTAGCTCCGGCTGAAGTTTTCCAACCAGTTCTCCAGCGCAGTGCCTGCCACACTCTTCCTTTTCCTTAAGGCTACGCTTAAGAGCATCTTCGAGGCCATGCCCTCTTCCCAGCTCTGTCTTGCTCCCAAGCCCCAGATCTTCTCTTACTGACTTTCATTTTCCTCCCCAAGTCTGCCTTTCCCCAGTGCTTACCTTCCTAGCCCTTCGCCATAAGCTCTTTTCTTGCCCCACAAAGCCTCCTTTCTCCAACCTTCCCCAACCCACCTTCCCCAGCCTCTTGTGCTTACCCCTCACCTCTGCCACTGCCACTGAAGGTTGAGGAGTTCCCACAGCCCATTTACTGCAGTTCCTATGGGGTGCTGGACCATGGCAACGGCAAGGCAGCACAAGTAGCAGCTGAGTCAGAAAATGACACAAAGTGCCCCAGGGCCAAGCACACTCTCCTGCTGCAGCTGCCCAGCCTGGTATGATGGGCTCCCGTTTATTCAGGACTCAGCAGCAGTTTGCTCTGGAGCAGCTCTGGCATCTGCTGGAGCTTGAGGGGCCCCAAAGAAGAGTGCCACAGTCAGGGCCGGCTCACTCACTAGGCGAACTAGGCGATCGCCTAGAGCGGGCTGGCCCTTAGGGGCGCCAAGCTGCACCCGGCCCCGTACTCTGGGAGTTTCTTGATTATTTGTGTTTTTCATTCTTCCTAAAATGCATTTATTTTTGAAAATTGGTGGGCGCATGGGGGAGCGCCAGAAGGGATCCTCGCCTAGGGTGCAAAATAAGCTGGGGCCGGCCCTGGCCACAGTGTTCTGTACCAACAGAGAATGCGTTGGCTTTCAGGGAAGGGGGAAGGGGAGGCACCCAGGATGCTCTCATAGAGGTGCTGACTGCCTTGTTCATCCATCCAGGGCTGCCTTGGCATGCAAATCCAGGCAACAGCAATCATCAGCACAGGGTTCTGGCAGGCTGAGAGAACGAAACTCTCCTCTCCCCTCTCTATGGAAGTCACCCTCAGACAGGCTGCTGTGGCTGCGGCACACTTCTCTGGGTCCCTGTCACCCAGCCACCACTTTGGTAAGTGAGAGAGCCACAAAGCCAGCAAGCATGAAAATAGTACTGGTATGCCACACTGGTGCATACTGTCACAAAATTGGCCCTGCATATAAATGGAAGCATCCATGAGAGAAATAACCCCCAGCCTTTGACCATACAGTTCAGACCCTTTGGGACTGATGAATCATGTTCAATGACAGGCAAACACCCCCCACCCACCCCCGTTGTACCCAGACACCAAAAACACGCGTGCAGAACACCACTGTATTTCCTCCAAGCCCAGTCCTGAATGGGGAAGGTTAGGCATTAGAGAGCCATTCTGATCTGCATCTTCTGGCAATGAGATCTTAGTTTACAACAGTAGCTTTGGTCTTCACAAAGATACTTGCCTTCGTATCTGGTTGCCTTGACCTGTCTGTTAAATTCTTATAGAAAGCCAGTTTAGATCCCAACCAAGATTCCCTCTCATCATCTACAATCCATACCAAAGCACCCTAAACTGCTATGCTATCTGAGCAAATAATTCAAAATAATCTTGTAGCCTATTCTATTTACCTTCTTCTATTATTATTGTCAAGTTAACCTGACTTTTCACTGCTTGCAATACAAGTTTATTCCACAGGGAAAGCTTACCAACGAGAAAAGATATTAACATATGGAGTTGGTCACTACCTAATAACCCTTTGACCATGACTCCTTCCTATGCCCCAGGGAAGGCAGTTAATATTGAAGCTCGGTCAGGGAGCTTACTAAATACAATGTAATTTAGTTGTAATGAATAATTACTTAATGATGGATGAGCTTTTTGAAGATCCCAAGCAAATTATTAAGTAGTATGAGTGATGGAAGGTATTTCAAGTCTGAGGTGGAGAGTGGGAGTGATCATAAAGAGCAATTTTTCCAATGGAAGCAAGAGTGACATCTAATGACACAATAATTTTGTGGTTCGGGAAGACGGTGCTATTCATAAATATTTTATGGAATTATGCACCTGGGGGGGTATGGAAACCTATCACTCAAACACTCCTTTCTGCTGCTAGAATAATCCTTTATAAACATGTAAACATTTATTTGGCCCTACATTAACACATCAACACACTAACATAATTTTATTTTTCGGTTCACAAAGCCACTGATAAAAACAACATGAACATAATATACATTCTGTTTAAAAGATTACATAAATTTATGCAGTTCAGGTCTACCAGCAACCCTTAGCAGACTGGAAACCCCGTGCTCAGAAACAGTAGAATTCTGAATGCGTTCCTGGCTGGCTCATGAGCCTCTGACCGAGATGCACCCGCTTGGCCACTATCAGAAACCAACTGGTGAACCAAAGGAAGCCCCTGAGCTGACCCACCAGGGATTTATTACATTCTAAAAAAAGCCAAGTCAAAACAAAATTGCCAGCGGCTACCAGCAGACAATGTGCTTTCTAGGCACGGCCATGCTCTCTTTATACAACAAAACTCTGTAACTCCAGTGATCCAAAAGAGATAATCAAGGCCACAGAGCACACAATCAATCCAGCTGGTTTCCACAACGTTCAAGGGGACATTGAGAGTTTAAAGTTGACTTATACTAAGTTGGATAATTGATTCATCTTCCTGTCTCAGTAGGGAGAACATATCCCATTCTCCTGCTGTTGCTTTCTCTCCTTCC
>NW_015161951.1:867318-883013 GCF_001447785.1 Gekko japonicus | reverse complement strand
CCCTTCCCCCCCCCCCTTTCTCATGTTGTCTCTCTCACTCTTTCTTCCTCTTGGGAATCACCTTAAAAACCACTTGGTAAACAGGCACAGTTCTGAACACTGTGAGGGGGCAACACGGGGCTTCAGATTTCATTTCCACCCTGTTTTCCCTAGAGGAAAGGGGAGTGAGAGGGAAAGCAGAACAAAAGTCCTTCCATACCCCTTGCAATGCTTGGACCCAGACAGAGTGATGGAGCAGTTTTTAAGGTGAATTCCAGAAAGAAAACTACTACCACCACCAGCAGCCCACACACACACACACACACACAGGGCCAACAAAGGCTGCATTACCTGCTCAAGCACAGATATGTCTCTGTTTTTGCAGGATTTAATGCCCTCCTCCCCCATTAGGGTTTTTCTGCAAACCTGGGAAGTCCCCCAAATTTGGAGAAAATTCTCTCAATGTGGCCCTGATCCACAGATTTAAGTATACACCAACAGGGCTATGTTTACTATTAGATATCCTGATACGAATTTTAAAAAACTATCTAAAGCAAGGAATACTATAAAAAATACAGGGAATGCATTACAAAGAAAGCAAGGTGATACCTACAATAATTACTGCAGTATGCTATAATCTTACTCCATTAGAAAGGTGCCCTCCTGGACTGCTCCCTTCAACTACACTTCTTTACTGACTATTCCATTCACTTTCATGTAAACAGAGTTCCCTGTGGGGTGATATAGCAGGTTACTTTTGAGTCTTGATCTTTTCTAAAGCCTTTTACCCTGTAAGCAGAACCCTAAAAACACACATACTTTCTATGTTCTGCACAGGGTGCATTTTTGTTGTTCAGTCGCACAGTCGAGTCCGACTCTTCGCGACCCCATGGACCAGATCACGCCAGGCCTTCCGGTCTTCCACCGTCCTCTGAAGTTTGCTCAACTTCATGTTCGCGGTCTTCTCCATCATTTTGAAGCGCTAACTCACCAACCATGCAGGTCACCACTGCCCCTCTTCCAACAGACACCATAAAAGTGTGCCCCTTCGGCAATATCTCGGGGACCTGTACATACAGAACTCCATATTGGAAGAAAAGCATTTCTCCATTAGGCAGGCACATCTTGGAAACTGGGGAAGGTAAAGATAACATGTTCTGTGTTGCTGAGACACCTGAGTTAATACTCATTCTTGCACACAGATACAAAGAAAGCTGAACTATTGAGAGGGCAGGATTCAGAAACCACTTCAGCACCCTCAAAAGCATGCTTTTGTCAATGAAAGTGTTGGGGACAAAAGGGGTTCAGGACTATGTGCAGCCAACTCACTAAACAGATTGTTTATATTTTCTTGCCAAGTGAGAAGGAATTTTTCATGTATCTGGATCTGATATTTGCTTAAACAGCTGCTTATAGCCACCCACATACTGCAGGATATCTATATTTTGGAAGGATGGCCAAATGCCTGAAATCTGGCTTTTAGTGGCTACACGTTGGGGGGGGGGGCACAGTTCCCTCTATGCTATGCTTGGGGGTGCTGGTGCACAACATTTCAGAGGGCTGTTCAGAGGATTTTAGCTTCAACTCACAACAATTTTTTCTCTTCCATAGGAAACAATGGAGGATTGGGGAACCTCCTTCTGGAGCCCATAGAACTGGACACTGGTCCAATCCTTTTGAAAGGGGGGGGGGGGTTAAGGAGAGGCAACAGCAGCTATGTTACACATTTGGTGCCTCTACCTCAAAAAAACAGCCCCCCCAGAGCCCCAGATATCCCCAGATCAATACTCCATTATAGCCTATGGGGCTCATTGACTATAATGGGTCCCTGCAGGCTATAATTGAGCCAGAATCACTGATTTTTTGCACACCCCTATTATGCTTTTCAGTACGATTTGTAAGCTGCCTTGAGCCCCAGGGAAAAGTAGGATATAAATATGTGAATAAATAAGTACTTTGGACAGGTTGATAAATTTTAAGCAACTTCCTCTTAGTTAGGTTAGGCAGGGTTCTGACAGTGATTGTTCCACCTCTGTTATACTTGTCATATTTCACTAAAAAAAACCCAACAAAGTAGACTGCAAGAGTTTTTTTCTCCCCTAAGTGCTGGTATATTTTCTAAGGGACAGCACAAGGCAACAGTCCAAGCCAATGGCTACCAATATAGTGGAAAGGGGTGCGCAGACCTGTTCTCCGGAAGCCTGGTCTCCCCCTGGATAAGACAACATTTTGTGTACTGAAATTTGACTTGATTTTGTTTTCTCTTATAATGTTTACATTATTCTTAAAATAAAGTTTAAATACAGTTCGAAAGAATTCATTCTGAGATTTTTTTACAAGGTTACGGAAATAATCTTCTAAAACTAGTTTATGCAATAAAATGTAGACTCACTCACAACTGTAATGCTACTACCTTTTTTCACTCGTGAGGTAAAACGTTAGCTCACAACACTGGGGAGCTTAGAGGAAACATTGAGGGGGAGTTGGGGAATATGTATATATGTATAAAAAGGTAAAGGTTCCCTTGCTCGAAAGCCAGTCGAATCCGACTCTAGGGTTGCGGTGCTCATCTCCGTTTCAAAGCCGAAGAGCCAGCGCTGTCCGAAGACATTTCCGTGGTCATGTGGCCGGCATGACTAAACACCAAGGTGCACGGAACGCTGTTACCTTCCCACCGAAGTGGTCCCTATTTATCTACTTGCAATTTCTTGCTTTCGAACTGCTAGGTTGGCAGGAGCTGGAACTGGAGACAGGAGCTCACCCTGTCTTGCGGCACCCGGGTCTTGAACCGCTGAACTACTGACCTTCCACAGCCTGCAGTTCAGCGTCTTAACCACTTGAGCCACCGCGCTGAATTAATCATCAGTACCAGCCAACCCTACTATTCAGCTTAGAGACAATCATGACAAAAAGGCAAAAATTAAATCCTCCCACCACCGATTCCTTTTTCATACTATTTTCAATGTTCTTAGCTTTGCTTGTTTTATATTCGGTTTCCTTGCTCGAAAGCCAGTCGAATCCGACTCTAGGGTTGCGGTGCTCATCTCCGTTTCAAAGCCGAAGAGCCAGCACTGTCCGAAGATGTTTCCATGGTCATGTGGCCGGCATGACTAAACACCAAGGTGCACAGAACGCTGTTACCTTCCCACTGGAGTGGTACCTATTTATCTACTTGCAATTTCTTGCTTTTGAACTGCTAGGTTGGCAGGAGCTGGAACTAGAGACGGGAGCTCACTCCGTCATGCGGCACCCGGGTCTTGAACTGCTGAACTACCGACCTTCCAGCCTGCAGATCAGCGTCTTAACAACTTGAGCCACCACATCTTATATTACATTATCTATAACATACAAAAGGCATGCCATGCTGGCAACTACTCACCTACTCTCCCATTGGCCACTAGGGAAGCTGCTTTGGCATTCTATTGGCCCATCCTGCCAGCTCCTCCATTCTTACACCCCTACTTTTGATACATTGCTCCTTGGAAGTTGTAGTTCTCCGCTGGCCTTACTACAACCATAGCAAAGGGAATTAGAACTACAACTCCAAAGTTGGGATTTCCAAGAAGCCGTGGGGCATTAGCAGGAAGTCAGTTGAAGTGTTAATCAGTTAAACTGTTAAATAGGGGTTGGGAGGAAAGGGAAGGCCTGGACATCTCCCTGAATGACAATTGATCTCCACACTACAGAGATCAGTCCCCATGGAGAAAATTATGGCTTTGGAGGGTGAGCGCTATGGCAGTATACCTCACTGAAGTCCTTCAACAAACCTGGCTCTCCCCTAAGTATTGCCAACCTCCAGGCAGCACCTGGAGATCTCCGGCTATTACAACTGATCTCCAGATGACCAAGATCAGTTCTCCTGGAGAAAATGGCTGCTTTGGACAGTGGACTCTATGGCATTATACCCTGCTGAGGTCCCTCCCCACCCCAAACCTTGCCCTTCCCAGGCTCTACCCCTCAAATCTACAGGTATTTCCCAACCCAGAGTTGGCAACCCTGTAACTGGCTACAAAACAGCTTTCCAGTCCCTTGGAACCCAGAAAACATGGCATAGGAGGAGGTGCTTTTCTACCTTAGCTGCCACTGCACAGCCCCAAATCAACACAAGTCAGGGTGGAGGGAACCATACCTGTTTCCATGCAGCTCTCCTTCCATATTACCCACTTGGGGTAACACAATGACGTGAGACAGTCCTGCCTTATAGCTAAGCAGAAATAAACATGGCTAGCCTCCCTCTATTTTTCCCTTCCCTCTGCCACCCCCACCAGCCACAGCCAGGACACTTACCTGGAGCCTCTTTCTAGAGCTCGTTGTATTTCTTCCCACAACGAGCCTTACTCCTAGTATAAATATATATGAAGAGCCCACAGTTAACCACTACTAGGTTTTAATTGCTAGGCTATGCAACACATTTTAACACCTTGTCATTAAAATTCACAAATGCACTGCCTCAATCCACACCAATATCATTTAAATCTGACTGTAATAAATACATTCATTTTAATTTTATTTTGCTTTAATAATACAACCACTACTATTACGGTTTTCACCATTTTTGTATTCAATTTACTGTATGATTTTGAAAATCAAATTTGGCTTTTCACGGCCTTCACCAAAATACCACTGTATAAAATTCAACCGGGGTGAAACACAACAAAGCCAGAAAAACCCGGGATATATTTAGGAATTACCAGTAGCTCCAAAAACAGTTTAATGGGACTGCAGAAGACAGTCCAAGGATTAGCTATGCTGGGAACAAACTGTTCTTTCTGGCTCGGCTTGGAGCCGGCTTCTCCTGCAGCCCAGTTTAAACCAGGCAGCACAAGAAGCCAGCCCCAGAAACTGCTGTGCCACAGGGAGCAAACTGTTAGCCATAGCAAAGCAGATCCTGGGCCTGCTTCTCCTGCAGTGCAGTTTAAAGTGTGCTACAGGAGAAGCCATCCCAACTAGGTCTGCGTGCAGCGGGGAGAGACTTCCCCACAGCACTCAGATCTTGGAGCCAGCTTCTCCTGCAGCGTGGTTTAAACCACGCCGCAGGAGAAGCCAAGCCAGCCCCAAGATCAGGCCTTTTTTTTTTTTACTGGTATTTTTCTTCTCGTGTCTATTGGACCTGGGGGGGGGAAACAGAATTTCCAAGAAATCCCAGATCCTAATACTGTACCAGTACTGGGATCCGGGATTTTTCAGAAATACCAAGGGAGAAAGATTCCAATAGACCTGAACTGAAAAATACCAATTAAAAAAAATTGCACACCCCTATTTGAAACCCCTTTTTTTCTTTTAATTTTTTTTTTTTTTTTTTTGGTAAACAAATTTTATTTTCTCAGGAATACAACATATAAAACATTTCATTCTATCAATTGTCTACCCCATTCCCAGTTCCTCCCCTCCCTCCAATGGCTTCCCACAATGCTTCCACCCCTGCTCCAAATTACTTCATATCATCAACAATATCAGTTTTTCATCATTACAATCTAAAGATAACATCGTTTGACTTAATATTGATCTAAACATATTAAGTTTTGTTTCACATCCCAGTTCTTTTCCAGATAAATTTTAAAATCATTCCATTCTCCAAAAAACTCATCGTCTTCTTTGTTATTCAGTTTTTTTGTAATCTTATCCATTTGTGCCATGAACAGAACTTTTTGTATCCATTCTTCAACCTCTGGTACCTTTTCTGTCTTCCAAAACTGAGCATAAATCATTCTCGCTGTCACTATCAGGTACCAGAGTAAAGTTTTTTTAGTCGTATTGACTTCTTCCATTTTGAGTCCCAAAAGCAGAATTTCCGGTGCTTTTTTAAAAGAACATTTCAGTATTTTTTGCATTTCATTGTGGACTTTTGTCCAAAAGTCTACAGCTTTCTCACAAGTCCACCACATATGATAAAATGAGCCCTCATGCCTCTTACATTTCCAGCATTTGTTTGACATATTTTGATTCATATTTGCAATCTTCTTAGGTGTCATGTACCACCTATACATCATCTTATAACAATTTTCTTTAACATTAGTACATGTCGAGATCTTAATAGAGTTTTTCCACAAATATTCCCAAGTTTCCATATCTACTTCCTTATTCATATTAATAGCCCATTTTAACATTTGTTCTTTAACAGTTTCATCTTCAGTATACCATTTTAACAACACCTTATACATTTTAGAAATATTTTTTCCTCCTCCACTCTCCCATACCTTTTCAATTTCATTTTTTTCCTCTCTAAAACCATAGTTTTTTTTGTCAGATCTAAAAAGATCATAAATCTGCATATATTTCAACCACTCATATTCATATTCAATTTCATTCTGCTTTTTCATTACCCACTCTGTTCCCTCTTTTTTAATTAAATCTCTATATGGCAACCAGTCTCTACCTCGCTGTCTTGAGTAAGATATCAACACTTCTACTGGTACAATCCACAATGGTCTTAAGTCACTCTGGTACTTCTTATATCTTGTCCATACCATATACAAAGCTTTTCTCACCAAGTGAAGTTTAAAAAAACTGTCCATTTTTATCTTGTCATACCATAAATATGCATGCCAGCCAAATCTACAATCATGCCCTTCCAACCCCAACAATCTGTCATTTTCAAGCTTCACCCATTGATCCATCCATGTTAGACAAACCGCTTCATAATATAGTCTAAGATTTGGCATTTGTAGACCTCCTCTTTCTTTGGCATCACAAAGTATTTTCATTTTGATCCTTGGTTTCTTGCCTGCCCAAACAAATTTTGACAACTCTTGTTGCCACTTGGCCAACAAATCCGTTTTATGCAGAATTGGTATTGTTTGGAACAGGAACATCAAACGTGGTAGGACATTCATTTTTATAACTGATATTCTTCCCATCAGTGATAAGTTCATTTTATCCCATTTCTTAAAATCTTGAGTCAGCTTAGTCCATAATTTCTCATAATTATTCTTATATAGGTCTATATTTTTTGCCGTTAATTCAATTCCAAGGTATTTTGTTTTTTTAACTACTTCACATTGTACCAGTTCTTGTAGTTCCACTTGTTTTTGTTTGATCATGTTTTTACATATAAGTTTTGTTTTATTCTTATTTACGTAAAAGCCGGCCAATTCTCCAAACTCCTTTATTTTTTGAAAAAGCAATGTCAATTTTTCTGTTGGGTTTTCCACCATAAACATTACATCGTCTGCAAATGCTCGATATTTGTATTGGTGTCCTTTATGTGTCAAGCCCTTTATTTCTTGATCGTACTGTATTTTTTGTAAAAGTATTTCCAATACCCAGATAAATAATAACGGTGATAACGGACAACCTTGCCTTGTTCCTTTCTGTACTTTGAAGTTATCTGTCAGTTCTTTATTCACATTTATTTTAGCTCTTTGTTCAGAATAGATAGCTTCAATACAATTTCTAAAATGTTGTCCCGCTTCAATCTTTTCCATCATCTGGTGCATAAAATTCCAATTAAGATTGTCAAAAGCTTTTTCTGCATCAACAAACAGAAAAGCTACTTCTTTTTCTGGGTGCTTTTCATAATATTCAATTGCGTCCATTACTATTCTTACATTGTCTCTAATCTGCCTTTTGGGTAAAAAGCCCGCTTGATCTTCAGAAATTACCGTTTGTAAATAGTTTTTCACCCTTTCTGCAATAATTTTTGCAAAGATTTTATAATCGTTGTTCAAAAGAGATATTGGCCTGTAGTTCTTTACATTTGTTGAATCTTGTCCTTCCTTTGGAATCAAAGAAATAATTGCTTCTTTCCATGAGTCCGGCACCTTTTTGTTTTCTCTTATTTCGTTGGTTAAAGCTTCCAGGACCGGGGAAATTTCTTCTTTCATCTTTTTGTAGAATTTCGCTGTAAATCCGTCCGGCCCAGGCGCCTTCCCCAACTTTGTCTCTTCTATTGCCTTCATCACTTCTTCTTTTTGAATTGGACCATTTAATAAATCTTTGTATTCCTTACTTATTTTTGGTAGTGGAATCTCCTTTAAATATGTTTTAATCTTCTCAAGATCAACTCTAGTTGTTTGGAATAGTTTAGCATAATACTTGAAGAAACATCTCTTTATTCCATTAGGATCAACGAACTCTTTTCCATCTTCTATTATTTTGGTTATCATTCTTCTCTCTCTTCTAGCCTTAAGTTGCCAAGCTAAGTATTTTCCCGGTTTGTTCGCCCCTTCAAAAGATTTCTGTTGTAACTTCTTTAAATTCCAATACATTTCCTGATTCCAAGTCTCATTCAGTTGTTCCTTCAGCAACTTTAATTCTTTAATAATTTGCTTTTTTCCAGGCTTCTTTTTTAATTCCTTTTCTTTCTGAGCAATTTTTTCTAACACTTCTGTTTGTTTTTGAAGTTTTTCCTTTTTTTGCTTCACGTTTTGCGAGATGAGAATTCCTCTCATCACCGCTTTATAAGCATCCCATACAATCTGTATCGGTGTTTCTTTATTTAAATTTTGTTGAAAGAATTGTTTCGTTTCTTCCTTTAACATCTCAATTACTGTTTTCTTATCCAACAAGTCTTCATTAATCCTCCACAGAAAGGGTTTTTTCCTTTCTGTGGAACTCCATACCACCGGATTGTGATCTGAATTACATCTTGGCAAAATTTCAGTCTTATGTGTTTTCATTGATAATTCTTCAGACATCCAAATCATATCAATTCTGGAAAAAGAGCAATGTCTATTGGAATAAAAAGTAAAGTCTTTCTGCATCGGGTTCCATTTCCTCCAAACATCTTCTAATTTTTCTTGCTTAACTAATTCAAAAAAATTCTTTGGCAGTTTTCCGCTGAATTCGTTGTCCTTTTGTGGTTTTCTGTCTACACGATCTATTGTCCCATTAAAGTCTCCGGCCATAATAACTTGCTCATAAGTCAATTGTTGTAATTGGTCAGTTATATCCTTAAAAAATTTTTCCTTTGCTCCATTGGGTGCGTACACGTTGATCAACAATGTTTTTTTCTGCTGAATCATTAATTCCACACCCACGTATCTGCCATCTATGTCCTTAAAAATTTCTGTAGGTTGTAACTCCTTCTTCACATATGTCACAACTCCTTTTTTCTTGTTTGAGGCCGCAGAACAAAATTCAATTCCAAATAAAGCATTCTTTAAATATTTTATATCCTGTTTTCTAATATGTGTTTCTTGCAAGCATATCACGTTGCATTTCTGTTTCTGTATCCAATGATTGATTCTTTTCCTCTTGTTTGGTGAATTTAATCCATTAACATTCCATGACAACAATTTGTACTCCATTATGCGTTTTATTTTAAAGTTCTCCAAAGACGTCCGCATTGTCCGCCTTAAATTTATAAAAGTCCATCATCGATCTGATCTGAATCCTCCCACCTTGATACGTAAAGGATAAACCTTGTGGAATCTCCCATCTATATCTGATGCTCAAAGCTCTGAGTTTGTCCGCCAAGGATTTATACCTTTTCCTGTCTTGCAGTATTGTTCTTGGGAGTTCTCTCATCACCATAATTTTGTTTCCCTCTATTTCAAAAGGGACGGTGAATTGCTTCTTGAATATCTCCTCTGTTGTTGATCTTGTTACAAATTGTACAATTACATCCCTTGGTAAATTCTTCTTTTCTGCAATTCTGGAGTTCACTCTATAAATCAAATCAAAGTCTGAGTCCATTGACCCTTCCTCCTCGCCCAAAAAGGCCGTTATCACTTCCATCATTTTTTCTTTTAAATTCTCATTCTCTGTTTCCTTAATGCCTCTGAATCTCAGATGAGTCTGCATCCTTCTGAACTCCATCATTGTCTCTGATCTTGTAATTTGTTGAGTCAAAGAATCTTGTTTCTCTTCTATTTTTTGTATCTTCTCCTCTGTCTCTGTAGTCTTGGTTGCATTTGCTTGAACATCCTTCTTAACTCCTTCCATTTCTTGCTTGATTGAAGTTATTTCTGTAGTAACCAGTTCCTTCAATGCTGTTATGTTCTTCTCTTGGACTTCTTCTAGATGTTTCAGATGAATCTGAGTTTGCTTCTCCAGTTGGTCCCCCAATGTTTTTTCTATCTGCTCCCCCATGGCTTGTATTGCCTCTGTCATTCTCTTCTCCATTGCTTCCATGGAGGCTTGCATCTCTTTTTTCTCTCTTTCTCTTGACATTTTGGGGGTTGAAGTAGATCCAATCCTAGGTCTCACAACCGGTTTAAGTTCTGGGTCTGAGTCGGCTCTTTTCTTGCCTCTCCTGGTCTCCGTCTTGGCGATTTCTTTCCAATTCACAGATTCGCAAAATAAAGCACTCTTCTAGATGATAAGATTTAGTCCTCCATGCCTCTCTGTTTACGCTTTCCAAAGACCCTTAGAAATATATTAAAAAAGCAAATTTAGTTGAAGTCCTCCTCAAAATGTCGGGCGCAACTTCTCTATGGTAATTTCATGTAGAGTAGGTCAGATTGGTATTTTGCAGGCCCTTCCTTCCGCATAAAACTCACTTCCGGTCCGGCACCTTTAAAAATTCCACTGTCTTCCTTTCGTTAATGCCCGTCTAGGAATTCAACTTCCTGGATGTTTCACACGGACCTCTTTCTTTGTAACACCAGCCTGCTCTTCCCACGCTATTGTTCGTGAGTTTCGATTTTACAGTTGCGCACACGGCTCAATCTTCACCACAGGAATGTTAAACAATAAGCGTTTTTACAGTTTTTAAAGGCTTCAATCAACTTTTTTCTCTCCGGAATCGGATTTCTGGGATTTACTATTCATTTTCCGCTCAACCGCTTAATTCAAATTGGCTCCAAACTCAGTTCAGGTAAGCGGCACGTTTTTGTTATCTAGCACGTTCAAAACGGGTTTCGCATTGCTTCTTTTAACTCACAGTTGTTGTCCTTCTTCAAAGAGGTCTGCTGACGAAGAATTTATGCCGGTAATCCGGCTCGATCGGCCACTATAGAGTTGCTTGGCACTTGCCTTCTTCGTGGGAGGAGGTCAAAGCCCAATTCAGCTTCTTCCGAAGCTGGATTACGCCAACCTCACACTCCCTCTAGGGCGCTGCTGCCTGCTTGTCCCCCCCCCTCGCTGGGGAGTGATGCGTTGGGCTGTGTATTGCCCAAACTGTCGAAAGTGGCCGTCGCTCGCTTCGCACGTTCGCGAAACGCTTCAGTCCTCCATCTTAGCCAGACTTTTTTTCTTTTAATTTTTTTAACTTAGTGTGAGGTGAAAGATTTATTGGCTTCTGGTGAGGGCTGGTGGGGTCGGGTGTGCAATAGTTCAGTTCTGTTCCTAGTTATTTCGTTATGTTTTATAAATAGAAGACCTGAGTAAGCCATATTTATTTCTATAGCTGGTTACTGGGTAGCGTGGTGATTTTGCAAGAAGTTATAACAAAATGACCTTTTAATTTCTAAGTTCTTCTCTCTCTCTCTCTCTCTCTCTCTCTCTCTCTATCTATCTATCTATCTATCTATCTATCTCAGACAGACAGTTTGGTGTAGTGGTTAAGAGTACAGACTCTAATCTGGGAGAACCAGGTTTGATTCCCCACTCCTCCACATGCAGCTGCTGGTGTGACCTTGGATCAGTCATTAGTTCTTTCAGAGCTGTTCTCTCAAGGGCACTTCTCAGAAGAGCACTCTCAGCCCCACCTACCTCACAGACAATGCTCCCTCTAAGCTGTGGAGTCTTGTGAGCAAAAATTCTACTTTGTGAGCTACTGGCATTACAGTTGTGAGCAAGTGATTTGGCTACTGCATAAATTACTTTGCTCGGGAACCATCCTTCCTAAGCTAAGACAAAAATGTGTGAGCTGGAGGCTCGCCGTGCACGTGGCCTTGTACCTGGGCCACCACCACCAACACCCTGCTTCCACAGGCATGGGAGTTAGTTCAAATTGTCTTCCCAGTCCCCTTCCAAGGTGGCTCAAGGATGGGGGGAGCTCGCAAAACCCAGCCACTTTGAGTTTTTACCCTGGGGCCCAAGCTCACAGCATTGGTCATGGGAGTGGGCTGGGGAAGAGGTTTGCCCCCCCCAAGCAGAGCTCAGAGCTGCACCACTAGCTCTCCAATCCACCCATGCAGGTTTTCCTCTGCACACACACACTCCAGCCTGTGGGGCCTTGCAGTGAGAACACACCACTCAGAGCTTACCAGCACCTGTCCTTTATAAAATTGTATCTCTGGTAGCTGGCATTACATCTTATTGCACACTGGCACGCCCAACAAAGTGACATTTATGTCAAATCCAGCCCTTGTAACAAATGAGTTCAATACCTCTTTTCTAAGGGAATAAAAGAAAGGAAAAGACCTGGATAGTTTGAGTTTTTCTAAAGGCAGAAAACATCTTGCAGCATCAGAGGAAAAGGGCCAGAAATGTCATCTTATCTACCTACTTGGTAGTTACACCATTTAATTTTCATGTCTGATTGAGAAGTAGCGGCGCAACCTATAATTAGGTCCAGGACAAGCCTTTTAAATAGCCCAAGTTCAAAACTGAAGAAGGTGCAGGACGTTTTGCATTTGCCACTTAGTCATTTAGATCAAATGCAGGTATTTCTCAGCAAAGGTGTTGCCTCCAAACCATGCTGCTAGCCTGTGCCTTTGCAATGTACTGAAGGCTGCTTGGTTTCCATGCAAAAATGCACCAGGCCATGCACCCCTTCTCTTTAAGAGGCATTCACACATAAGCAGTGGATGACAACCTACTAGCATGCTATGAACTTCACCTGTCAAGGTCGGGAAAGAATGTGTTTGGCAGAAACTGGGAGAGATTCATCAAGAGGGCTTTAAACTTACTCCACAAGGAGAAGGAGACAACTAACATAGGGATTTAAATGAAGGAGAGCAAACAACAGAGGCCCACCTGGGAGGGCTGGCTCTAATGGAGCCAAAGGCTTCAGATGTCTATGTGCCAATGCTCAAAGCTTGGGCAATAAGAAGGAAGAGCTTCAGCTTCTAATGCAGACAGCAGGATATGATTTAGTAGGCATTACAGAGACTTGGTGGGATGGTTTGCATGACTGGAGTGTAGTAGTGGGTGTATACAAGTTGTTCAAGAAAAAACCAAAGGGTTGAAGAGGCAGAGTGGTGCTATATGTGAGGAGAGGGTTTGTTTGTCAGGAAATACTGCAAGAGAAGGGCAGCAGCCCAGTGGAAAGTATCTGGGTGATGATAAAGGAAGGACAAACAATATTGTGTCTGGAGTCTGGAGTATCTGGGTGATGATAAAGGAAGGAAGGACAAACAATATTGTGTCTGGAGCCTGACCAGGATGAAGAGATGGATGTTGCCTTCCTTGAATAGCTTGACAGGGTATCCAAACATCATGACCTGGTAGTTATGGGTGACTTCAGCTTCCCTGATGTGTGCTACAGGACAAACTCTGCAGTGTCCACAGTAACACAACTTCTTGACTTGTCTGGATGACAACTTCCTTCATCAAATGGTGGAGGAAGCTACGAGGGGATCAGCCATGCTCGACTTAATACTGACCAACAGGCAAGAGATGGTAGATGGGGCAAAGGTGATGGGGACCTTAGGGGGAAGTGACCATGTCCTGCTAGAATTCCTTTTGCTGTGGGAGACTAAGCCACACTTATATGTTAGATTTCAGTAGGGCAGACTTTAATAAACTCAGAGACATGATGATCATCATTCCATGGGCAAGACTACTGGAAGGGAAAGGAGCAAGTGAAGGGTGGGCTCTCCTAAAACAAGAGCTCTTACAAGCTCAAGCTGTCACTATTCCAACAAGAAGGAAACACGGTAAAGGATCCAAGAAGCCACTGTGGATGAACAGAGAACTCCATGATGTGCTAAGGAGGAGAAAGGAAATGTTCAAGAAATGGAGGCAAGGACATACCTCTAAAGCAGAGTATCTGCTGGTTGCTAGGCACTGTAGGTCAGCCATCAGAGAGGCCAAAGCTCACAGTGAGCTAAAGCTGACCAGGGATGCACACTACAACAAGAAACTCTTCTTCAAATATGTGAGGAGCAAATGCAAAATAAAACAGGCAATAGGCCCACTGTTGGATGAAAATGGAGAAACTCTGTCAAAGGACAGAGAGAAAGCAGAAAGGCTCAATGCTTATTTTGCCTCATTTTTTTTCCCTGAAGAAGAGAACTGACTCATCTAGAGATAATAGTAGGCAAGTCACAACATCTGGGCTGCTGGTTGACATGGATAGAAGCACCTGGCTGCACGGAATGAGTACAAATCCCCTGGGCCAGATGGTATGCACCCAAGAGTGCTCAAATAACTTTCTAGAGAGCTTGCAGAGCCTTTGTCCATCATCTTCCAGACCTCTTGGAGGATGGGAGACATGCCACAAGACTGGAGGAGGGCAGATGTTATCCCAATTTTCAAAAAAGGGAGGAGGGATGACCTAGGAAACTACAGGCCAGTCAGTATGACCTCTGTCCTAAGGAAGATACTGGAGCAGATTTTAAAGGGATCAATCTACGAGCATCTAAAGGACCACTTGGTAATCTGGGGAAATCAGCACAAATTTGTCCCCAACAGGTCCTGCCAAACCAACCTCATTTCCCTCTTTGATCAAGTGAAGAGCTTACTGGATCGAGGGAATGCTGTTGATGTTGTTTACCTGGATTTCAGTAAAGCCTTTGACAGGAATCCCCATGATGGTCCAATAGGTAAACTAGAGAACTGGAGTTTAGGATAGTTAGGTAGATAGGGATCCACACTCAGAGAGTAGCTGTCAATAGCATTTCAACTGAATGGAGGGAGGTGTCCAGTGGGGTGTCACAGGGCTTGATTCTGGGCCCAGTACTTTTCAATATTTTTATAAATGATCTGGATGAGGTTGTGGAGGAGCTACTCATTAAATTTACAGATGACACTAAATTGGGAGCTGAGCTCTGAGAAGGAGCAGGAGACAGAGCTGCTAGAGGAGTGAGTGTTTTTTACTTACTTTCAGCTGAGGGGATTTAGCTGAGGGTATTATGTGGGAGGACTGTGTTTGGGAGTGTGTGGAAGGGATTAGAGTTGTTGCAGAGTCCTGGTTGCTTGAGACAGGGTGAGAAAGGGTCATTGTTTGAATGTAATTGAGTGCCTGGGTGAATTTGAATAGCTGCTGCCCTGCCCTCTGCTGGGGGAGGCCTCTATTTAAGGCAGCACCTTCCCAGAGGCAGAGCTAATCCAGCTGAGCTCTGAGAATGAGCAGGAGACAGAGCTGCTAGTGGGGTGAGTGTTTTTTACTTGCTTTCAGCTGAGGGGATTTAGCTGAGGGTATTGTGTGGGAGGACTGAGATTCTAGACACTCTCAATGACTGTGCTACGGAGCAGATGGTCATGGGACCTACCAGGGGAGAGGCGATCCTGGATTTGGTCCTAAGTAATGCCCAAGACCTGGTGAGAGATGTAGAAGTGATTGCACCACTTGGGAATAGTGACCATAATGTTATTGAGTTCAACATTTGTGTAAATAGGGAATTGGCCAAAAAGACTGTCACAACCACTCTTAACTTTAAAAGGGGTAACTTCTCTAAGGGGACATGTGAGGAGGAAACTGAAAAGAAAAGTAGAAAGGGTCAAAACCATTGGGGAAGCTTGGAAACTATTTAAAACTAGAAGCTCAGAAAAAATATATACCACAGGTTAGGAAAGCCACATATAGGTATAGAAAAAAGCCTGCATGGTTAACAAACAAAGTAATGGAAACTGTAAAAGGTTAAAAAGATTCCTTTAAGCGGTGGAAAGCTAGTCTCAGTGAGGCTGATAAAATTTATTTATTTATTATTATTTATTAATTACTT
>NW_015161951.1:835861-865887 GCF_001447785.1 Gekko japonicus | reverse complement strand
ATTGTGAGGCACTCCAAAGGGATCTGTCAAGGATGGGCAAGTGGGCATCAACGTGGCAAATGGGGTTCAATGTGGCCAAGTGCAAGGTGATGCACATTGGAGCCAAAAATCCTAACTATAAATACACGTTGATGGGGTCTGAACTGGCAGAGACTGACCAGAGAATCTTGGAGTCGTAGTAGATTACTCAATGAAAATGTCGAGATAGTGTGTGACTGCAATAAAAAAAGGCCAATGCTATGCTGGGGATTATTAGGAAGGGTATTGAAAACAGATCAGCCAGTATCATAATGACCTTATATAAATTAATGGTGAGACCTCATTTGGAATACTGTGTACAGTTCTGGTCACCACACCTTAAAAAGGATATTATAGCATTGGGGAAAAGTGCAGAAAAGGGCAACTAGAATGATAAAAGGGTTGGAATACTTTCCCTATGAAGAAAGGTTAAAGCGCTTGGGGCTCTTTAGGTTGGAGAAACGACGACTGAGAAGTGACATGATTGAGGTTTATAAGATTACGCATGGGATAGAGCAAATAGAGAAAGAGGTACTTTTCTCCCTTTCTCACAATACAAGAACTCGTGGGCACTCCATGAAATTGCTGAGTGGTCGGGTTAGAACAGATAAAAGGAAGTACTTCTTCACCCAAAGAGTGGTTAACACATGGAATTCACTGCCACTGGAGGTGGTGGCGGCTACAAGCATGGACAGCTTCAAGAGGGAATTAGAAAAATATATGGAGCAGAGGTCCATCAGTAGCTATTAGCCACAAGGTATGGATAGGGACTCTGGAGCTGGGGCAAGTGATGCTCTGTATTCTTGGTGCTTGGGGTGGGGGGCAACAGTGGGAGGGCTTCTAGTGTCCTGGCCCCACTGATGGACCTCCTGATGGCGCCTGGTATTTTTGGCCACTGTGTGACAGAGTGTTGGAGTGGATGGGCCTTTGGTCTCATCCAACATTGGCTGGGAAAGTGGGTGGATGTGAACGAGATGCTATTTAACAAGGGTAAGTGCTGAGTTCTACATCTGGGTAACAAAAATGAGGAACATGCATGCTGGATGGAGGATACAATTCTGAGTAGCAGTGTGTGTGAACAAGATCTTGGGGTAAGGGTGGACTGAAAATTAAATATGAGCTGTCAGTGTAAAGCGGCAACTAAAAAGGGTAATGCAATCTTGGGCTGTATCAACAGAGGCATAACACCCAAATCACAAGATGTCATAGTCCCACTGTACACTGCATTGGTCAGACCACACCTGGAGTATTGTGTGCAATTCTGGAGGCCTTACTTCAAAAAGGATGTGGACAGAATTGGAGCAGGTGCACAGGAGAGTGATGAGGATGACTGCGGGGCTGGAGACCAAGCCCTATGAGGAAAGACTGAAGGACTTGGGAATGTTTAGTTTGGAGAAGAGGAGGCTGAGGGGGGACATGATTGCTCTCTAAGTATTTGAATGGCTGTCACTTAGAGGAGGGCAGGGAGCTGTTCCTGTTGGCAGCAGAGGATAGGACCCGAAATAACTGGTTTAAATTAAGGGTGGGAAGGTACCGGCTGGGTATTAGGAAAAGCTTTTTTACAGTAAGAGTTGTGCAACGGTGGAATCAGCTGCCTAGGGAGGTGGTGAGCGCCCCCTCACTGGCAGTCTTTAAGCAGCATGTGGACAAACACTTGTCAGGGATTCTCTAGGTTGATCCTACACTGAGCAGGGGGTTGGACTAGATGGCCTGCCTGGCCCCTTCCAACTCTGTGATTCTATGATTTTATGACTGTGCATAAAGTCAAAAGGGAGCTCAATCTCCAATTTCCATTGATTCCATGCAAGGTTCAAGTGCAATAGTGTGCATTGAAGAAGATACACCACTTAATACTACCTTGGCCTTCCCTGGAAGGCCAGATAATGAAACTGAAGTGCAAATACTTTGGCCACCAAATGAGAAGGGAGCATTTACTGGAGAAGACCCTGATGCTGGGAAAGACTGAAGGTCAAAGAAGACGGGGACGGCAAAGGATGAGATGGTTAGACAGTGTCACAGATGCAACGAACATGAAGTTGAGCAAACTTCAGAGGACGGCGGAAGACAGGAAGGCCTGGCGTGATCTGGTCCATGGGGTCGCAAAGAGTCGGACTCGACTGTGCGACTGAACAACAACAAGCCTTAATTTCAAGCATTCCAAGCACTTCACAGGTGCTCCTTACAACAACTCTGAAAAGGCACCACTTCTCAAGCTAGCCATTTGCTTTGGCTACAGAATTATGCTGGTTTTCAGCCTGATAATCAGCACAGCAAAACAGAACAGCAGTGATCCACTCTCACATAATGTGTATTGAAATGTTAGGGAACATGCTGAGTAGCTGCAACTGTCCCACTTGCTCTTCCAGCAGGTTAGGGCTCTGGAGCACAGGCAGACCAGAGTCAAAGTAGGCAATAGCAAGCCCTGTGGGAGCTACTGATCCCACAACTGCCCAGGCAGGACTGAGGCTATTTATGAGCATATTCTATGGTGGCATCCTGTTTGAAGAGTTCCTTGTTTCCTTACCTTTTGTACCCTTAGAAGCTCATTGATTCACAAATCTTGAGCAGCAGAAAACATCTATTTCTTATGTTTTAGGTGCAAGGGCTAAAAAGACTGAGACAAATTTTGCAATTGCTAGAGTGATCTTGGGATCCTTATCACTGAGCAAAAGAGCCAGGGTTTCCGGAGTATAGGGGGACGATTGGTTGAATAAAGGTTTAATATAGTAATCCCTCATAATCTCAAAAAATCTGCATTCCCCCAGGGTGTGAAAGGTTGTATCAATCCTGTTAAGGCCACAAGGGTAAACTCTGTCAGTGTAGGGCCTATTCAAAAATCTCCCTTGCAAAGCCATTGTAGGTATAATGTTCAGTCCTGCAAACAAAAAAGCTGTGCAATAATGTGGGATGGTAAAATAATATAGATTTTGGGTAAGAAAGACCAAAAACTAGGGGTGAGTATACTCTGCAGGCTCTCAGAATCAAACTACCATGGTCAATTTCCGGGACTTGCTTTTTGATCAGAGAAAATGCTTTGGTTTTGCCCACCCCCAAAATATCGTCAATCAACATTCCAACTTTCATCAGTTTCTCATCCAGGGCTTTCATCCAAGTTGATATGTGGGTATCCCAAATTACAACAGCTAACCAACCATCTTCAGCACAGAGCTCTTTTAATTTCAGTTTGAAGGCAAACAGCCATGCTCTTGCTTCCAAGGATATAGGTCTTTCTGTCCCTAATACGTTTGACACACAGCAGGGAATATCCAATATTTTCTTTAACAATTGGGTTAGTGGTTGATCAATATTATCAGCTTTAATCCAAATAGCTGAGCCGTAAAGAATGAGTGGAGCCCCTGCGACTTCCATTTTTGGCCTTTAGCTAAGGGTTGTCAACATCCAGGTGGGGCCTGGAGATCTCCCGGAATTACAACCGATCGCCGTACTGGTAGAGATCAGTTCCCTCGGATAAAATGGCTGCTTTACAGGATGCATTCAATGGCATTCTATCCGGCTGAAATCTCTCCCTTCCCAAGCCCCACTTTTCCACACTCTACCGCCAAATCTCAACAAATTTTTTCAACCCAGGGTTGGGAACCCTACCTTTAGAAAAAAGGTAAACGCTTGCATTTTACTAGATCTTCCTTAAATTCTGCATACTGTAAGGATAGGAATGTAGCCATTTCATCGTTTTTAGAGGACATTGTTTTTTAAAATGATGTTTCTAAGCTGTCTTTGGGATCCAAATTGAGTCTGCAATTCCAAAGAAATAAAGATGGAAAAGCCCACTCATGTCCTTCAGTATCTTCTTTTTTCAGAAAAGGTCATGTGGTTAAAAAAAATGAGAACAGTATCCCTTTCATTCTTCAAGGCATCTGTACTGAACCAGCTAGCCTGTTTTGCTCAGCACGTAAGGCTGGTTCTCCACCCAAGCAATGAAGGTGAGCCCCATAGGCACTGGCAATGCTGCTGAAAGCTCAACTTGTTCCTATAGCATGTCTGGTCATGTTCCATCCTCGATCTCTCCCTCACCCCTTTTGTTTGCCAACACTTAATTATTGTAGGGCCATCTTCTCCTACTTCAGGCTTTTTCGTGTGCATGGCTTTTCTCATACAATCAAATAATTAAGATTGAACACCCCCTCCACCAACTGTTTGTGTATTTTCAAATTAGATTCAAAGTTTTATAACCAGTATTAAGGGAGGAGTTTAAGGGTAGACAAAGTAAAACGATTTAACCAGCAGCAAGATAGTAACTGTATCAGAGCTGCAGATCGTAAGAAAGTTAAGTTTCACCATGGCAGCTCTCCATGCAAATTCAGAAAGACATCTGGGCAGGAAGTGTTGGAGACAGGGTGCCAACAGGCATTTCCTACACAAAGGCAGTCCTGCAATTCAAATATTTTGCAAGGACATTCTAAGGAGTCTTAGGAACACTATCTTATTTTTAGACCTGATAGTAATCTTTATTAGACTCTTTTGTTGGATGCCAAACAAACCACAGGAAGAAGTTACATTTTGTTATCAAGCAATCAAATCTTAATAAGCAAGACTTTGGCTTCAGAAGGAACAAGCCCCTTCAAATCCGGAATGGCTCCCTAAGGTTGGGGGACTCTTACAGTTCTAATATAAATCTGTCATATTTACTATATGCAAAAGCAAAGTATGAACTTAGAATTCAGCAACAAAATGGTCTAACTTTTTTCAATCCAATAGAGCTTGGGGTGCTCATGGATCTACCCTTGCTGTTTGAATAGCAGGTTGAGATAGTGGCCAAGAGTGCTTTCTATTACCTGCATCTGGCTCACCAACTCTCACCCCTCAGCTGATGTGGGTGCCCTGGTCCATGCTTTGCAGTTGGACTACTATAATGTACTCTATGGCAAGCTGCCCTTGAATACAAGCCAGAAACTTCAGCTGGCCCAGAACACAGCAGCTGACTACTGCCAGGTATTAGCTGATGGGAACATGCCTCATTTATCTTAAAATAGCTACACTGGTTGTCAGTTTATTTTCAAATCCAATGCAAGGTGCTTGCTATGACCTTTAAAACCCTTCCCAATCTGGGGTCCATGTACTTGAACGTCTTCTCTCCCCATATGCCCCGATATGCCAACCATGGTCCTCAGGCTGCCACCTACTGGTGATTCCTCCACTAAAGGTAGCCTGTCTTGACATCAACCAGAGCCCATGCCTTCTCCACTGTCATTCCCACTCTGTGGAATAGGTTCTCTGAGCAGAGAGCACAGTTCCCTCTAAGCTGTGCTAGGGGGCACTGGTACACAACATTTCAGAGGCCAGCTCAAAAAAATTCTGTTCAGCTCACAACCAAGCTTTTATAGGAAACAATGGAGGATGTGGGCACCTCCTTCTGGGGCCCACAGAAACTTGGGGAGGGGGGTTGAGGAGAGGCACCAGCAGCTGTGCTGCAAATCTGGGTCTCTGCCTCAAAAAACAGCCCCCTAGGGCCCCAGATACCCCTGGATCGATTCTCCATTATAGCATATGGGGCCCATTGACTATAATGGTCCCCATAGGCTATAATTGAGCCGGGGGGGGGGACTTTTTTTGCACACCCCTATTATGCTTTAAGTGGGATATAAATATCTGAATAAATAAGTAGTTTGGACAGGATGATAACATTTAAACAACTTCTGTCTGTTAGGTTAGGCAGCATTCTGACAGTGATTTCACCTCTGTTATACTTGATCTGTAATGCTGGTTGTCATTTTTCACTTTAAAAAAAAAAGTAGACTGCAAAAGTCCCCCTCCAAAGCACTGGTATGTTTTCTAAGGACCAGTGCAGGGCAATAGTCCAAGGCCAGGTCTACCAATATAGTGGACTGTAGAGAACAACTTTTGGTGTATAACGTTTAAATTATTCTTAAAATATGGTTTAAATATAGTTTAAAAGAATTCATTCTGAGATTTTTACAAGGTTATGGAAATAATCTAAAAAAAATAATTTACAGAGTAGTCAAATGTAGACTTGCTAAAACTTTAATACTACTAGCTTTTTTCGCTCATGAGGTAGAATTTCTGCTCACAAGACTGTGGAGCTTAGAGGGAACATTGGCAGTGAGGGGAATTGTCATCACCAGAAATCTTCAGGCAGTGTTGCAATCCTTTTTTTATTTGCCAGGGATTTTAATGGAATATAAACTGAAGGTACCTCTTGGGGAGAGGGGATTATTTGGGGGTTTTAGTCTGTTACTTTTAATTATTATTTGTAAGCCACCTTGTTCCATGAGGACAGGTGGGATGTAAATATTTGAACAAAAATAATAAAATAATAAATAGAGGTGTGACAAAACCTGCCAAATTAGAAACCTACATTGAGACTAAAAGGTCAGGGGAAATGGTTCTCTCTCTTCTGTTTGTTCCATTTCTACATGATAGCTGCAACCTGTGTTTCCTTTTGTGCCTTCTGAAAAACTACATTTAAAAAATGTACAACAACATAACACAAGATGTTTCAGAATAACATAGGTAAAGGTTTCCCTTGCTCGAAAGCCAGTCGAATTCGACTAGGGGGCGGTGCTCATCTGTTTCCAAGCTGAAGAGCCAGCACTGTCTGAAGACTTCTCTGTGGTCATGTGGCTGGCATGACTAAACGCCGAGGCACACGGAACACTTTTACACCTTCCCACCAAAGTGGTACCTATTTATCTACTTGCAATTTCTTGCTTTTGAACTGCTAGGTTGGCAGGAGCTGGGGCCAGAGACAGGAGCTCACTCTGTCATCCGGCACTCGGGTCTCAAACTGCCAAACTACAGACCTTACAGTCTGCAGCTCAGCATCTTAACCTCTAAGACACCGCGGCCCCATTCAGAATAACATACAACTACTCATATGCCAGCCTGACCAGAAATTATAGGCAAAGGCACTGCATTCTAAAGCAGGATTTGCCTGCCTGCAGCATGGATGCCATAAGAGTCCGTGGGCCTGGCTGCAGCTTAGAGTCTTGCCCCAACCCTTGTCTACCTCATCCACAGTGCATGCTCCTTGATTCAAGCAGACCACAAGCACATACATACACCATCCCCCACAAGGAATAGGCAAACTGCTCTCAAGCTCTTGTATTCTAACTTAATTTATGGCACATTAGGGAAACCTAGAGAATTTTGTGGTGTTTTTTGCCAGAACAGCTAACTTTATACAGTGGCCTGTACATCAACACTGGCAGAATCATTTGGTGCCCTGAGGTGGTCAACACCTTTTACTGTTGGGTAGGTGGACAAAAATGTTTTAACGCTCCCTCCAAAGAAAACCAGTGCCTGCAGTCAGGGCCGGCTCACCCTCTAGGCAAACTAGGCATTCGCCTAGAGCGCCGGGCCCTGGATGGGGTGCCGAACTGTGCCTCCCCCCCCGCCAGAAGCCCGTGTGCTATTGCTGCTCCCAGCCACGTGGCATGGGGGGCGCGAAAGGGGAGCGCAAGGCCGCCTCGCCTTCCCCCTCTGCCTGGGGTCAGCTTTTGTAAATCCAAATGTGGGGTGTTTTGGTTTGGGTGCCCGGAAACCTCGCTGCCTCCTCCTCACTCGCCTAAAGGGGGAGAGAAGTAGGACTTCCTTCTCTCCAGGCTCTGCCTGGAAATTGGCAACCCCATAATTGGGTGCACGGGGGGCGCCAGAAGGTAGCCCCGCCTAGGGTGCAAAAAACCTCAGGCCGGCCCTGCCTGCAGTTCCAAGATGCCCATCACTTAGGCAGATTCAGCATTGAGTCAGAATCAAGTGAAGTAACTACCTTGCTTTATTATTCCATTGACTACAGGAAGCTTCCATATGGTAGTCTTCCAGATATGGTTTCAGAGCATGAATATGAAGCAAAAATGACTCAGAGTGTGAGACTAGACTGAACAGTGAGTTACAGCTGCAGATATTTCCTAGGGGTAAAGAGAACAGAAATCAGGAACTCAGAGGATAAACAGAACAACCAGGGCTTTTTTTCTGGGGGAACACGACTCAGAATGGACTTCCAGAACCTCTTCGAAAAATTAAAAATGTTTTAAAGTTCAGAGTTCCAGGACCTTCTTTTCAAAAAAAGAAAAGAAAAGCCCTGGGAACAGCAATCATATCCATACCCAGTTAAGTAAACAGAACCGACAGAGTTCTGTAACAATTAGAGCTTTACTTCCGCTAAGCAGACAACATGGTCTGTGGAGGCCATATTCCTGCACAACAGTTCAACACACTTAAGCACTACTGAATTGCTTAAGTGCACTTAAGTGTGCATTGTAAGGAGGCCATCTACACTATCATAGGCTCTATTTGGTACAACAACATTAACAAAGGATCCTTTTTTAAGGCCACCCCCCCTCCCCCACACAAAAAACAATAAAATTATGTTTGTTATTTTGGTTGTTCTTTACTGGAGCTTAATTATCATAAACTTTTTCCTTGAGATCAAATTGAAATGCAGGAAGACAACTTTACTAGTGGAACAGATTTTCAAGATTCAACCCTCATTTAGCTTGTGAACTCCCCAGAGATATCTAGCTGGAATGTGGAAAAAGATGGATCCTGATCCAGAAAAGCCATTCCCACACTCTTTAGATATCAGTGGCTGACCATAGAAGTTAGTCAGTTGGAGCTCAGAGGCGCTAGAAGTAAACACAGTGAAGCAGAACCAGGACAGACCAAACAACAAACTATAAAATATCTTGAGTAGCCATGAACAAGTAGCACATTCCCATTATTTTTAAATGCCAAAAGGTCAGGAAAGAAACCCACCAGATAAAAGGCCTCAATGTAGCTTAGTGGTTCCTTAACGATCAGGAATAGCTATCAGATCACATGAATTCATGTGTTCTAGTCTAGTTAAGGTCAAACGTATTTCGTTTTGCTTCATTAACTTTGTGAGGTGGGTTTGCTAAGATTCTTCAAATGAAAAGTATTCCTTATACCAGTCCAAACAGGGTGTGCTTATTCAATTAAATACCACGACAGGCTTGGGGTGGGGGGGATAAAATTATTTCCTTGGTCTGCAGTCTCAGAGAAAAGGAAGATGAGAAGACCGAAATACTACTGCAACAAACAGGAAACCCAGACGTAGCTAATCCTGTGTCACCCTTCCAAGTCAGAAAAAAGAATCAAGCACTAGGGTTTTTATTTCCCATGACCCATAATGGGTACCAAGGCAATGACACGTGACAGCCTGTTAAGAGCACTTCATTAAAACAAATGGCAAAAGCAAACCCCTCTTTAGACGGATAGTAGTCAACATAACTTGGCTAAACAAGCAGTTATCAAATTGGGTTCCAGACAACTTCAGAGTTGCTCAACAGCAAGTCTCAAACTCAGTCAGTCAGTCAACCTTTATTGGCATAGAAATTCTCAAACTCAATAAAGGCACAGAAGATTATCTGGAAGCGCTGCTCACTGCTACCAATCTTCCCTTGCGGTATGCAGGCCATGTGGAAGTATTTGGTACATGCTAGGATGCACATTTTAGAAGAGGCAATGAAGAAGCCCCCTACCCCTGGCTGGGACTGTGCGTGCACCAAATGCATTTGCATCTGTGTTTTATTGTATTTTAACTGTTGTACGCCGCCTTGAGCCTGCCTGTGCAGGCAAGGCGGGATATAAATCAAAATAAATAATACTACTGAAATCATGCCCAAGAATCCTCCACAAAGCACAGTGGCTTCTACTGCAAACATCACTGTGGGTTGGAACACTGAAAGCTACCGAAATACACAGAGTCACTTGACGGTTTTGAGAACTGTCTCTCCCGCTCAAGAAAATGACTTAACATATCTAACCTTAAGAAAAGATGTGTGCCTAGTGCTAATGTAAATAATGCTAATGTAAATCTGCCTTGATTCTGCAGTCTATTGCTTACTCCTTTGTTCCATCGTCTGCTATTCAGATCCAGAAGTTCTCCAGAAGCGGAGGTGGTTTGTTCGGGGGGGGGGGGTGACTTGAGTCACTAAGGGAAAGGGCTGGTTTAAATGTGAAAATTCCACTGTTATTTAGATATTTTGCCAAATAAATATGTACACTAGTTTCTTGGTCTAGTCATTAAGCATATTGCTTTAAGACTGAACAGAATCTTTATACCACCTTAGTGGGGAGATTTACTGATGCGGGTTTCCAAAAAAAATATTAATTGTAAAATTTTCTGAATTTCCCCCCACAGAGCTCTAAATAGAGTGCACTTTGCTTTAGTTTGTTTATTTGGACTTATATCTAGCAAATAAACTCCTGTTTTATATATTATTGCACTCAGCAAATATCTGAAGTGATTTGGGGGGGGGGGGGTCCCAGTGTCTTTTAAGTTTGATATCCAAACACATTCAAAGCTTTATGCAGCAATTTTTTGTTATAACAATACCCGTAAAAATGACAACAAAATATAGTAGATACTTTGCTTATATTGTTCAAATCTAAGGGGGGGAAGCCCTAATGACACAGAAACTTATGACACACTAATAATAACGTACACAAAGAACTTCGCTGTCCTCTCTTCTAATTCAACAGGACTTTACTGTCTTCCATAAAGGTCATTTGGGACACTCCAGCTTCACTGTCTCTCACACATGGCATCACTTGAAGTATTTCTTAATTTCATATCAGAGTGGGGATTACAATATTTTGTTTAAACTATTTATACCTGCCTTATTATCTTAGCCCGCTTGGTGTAGTGGTTAAGCGTGTGGACTCTAATCTGGGAGAACCAGGTTTGATTCCCCACTCCTCCACTTGCACCTGCTGGATAACCTCGGGCAAGCCATAGTTCTGGCACAGCTGTTCTTGAAAAAGAGCAGTTTCTGTCAGAGTTCTCTCAGCCCCACCTACCTCACAGGAGGTCTGTTGTGGGGAGGGGAAGGGGAAGGAGTTTGTAAGCCGCTTTGAGACTCCTTTGGGTAGTGAACGGTGGGGTATAATTCCAATCCTTATTATTATTTATACCTGCTTTATTATCTTTGCACTCAAAGCAGCAAATAAAATACAAAAAGCTGCAGGACACAGACATCAGAAGTGTCCAACAAGCTAAAACAAGTTAAATATCCCTTCCAGCAAGTAAGAAGTGACCTATAAATAAGACATTTAGGCATGGTTTTGATTTAACCTGAGCAGCCATTTGGGTGAATTCATAACTTCTAAAAATTTGATTATATATATGTAACCCATGCAGTTTTGTAGCTGTTAACAGCATACAGGGATCAGGCGCGCCTGCTTTTGCCAATAGGTGGTGTGGCAATCAACTCCCTTTCCTCCCCCTTCTATACTTAGTTAATGAGCATGCTCAGTGCTTGTAGCCTTCCCTAAAGGAGGCAGGGTATTCCCAGCAGCCAGCAGTTCAGCCTGGCCCAGAAAGAGGCAACATCTTGGGGAGAGGCCTATATAGACTTTGCTGTGTTAAGGCCTGCCTTGAATTATTGCAGGTAAATGCTGTTAACCAATGTAATTATTAGAGATTCTTTCAAACAAAGATGAAATTACATCTTGGGAAGTTATTAAATGTTGGTTTGGGACTATTAAGATACTTAATAGTAATTTCATATGATTGTGAAAATATGTAATTTTATAGTTATTGATCCTTTTAAACATCTTCCTTAGTATTCTGTTTGTTAAAGCAGCCAGCCGTTCAGCCTGGCCCAGAAAGAGGCAACATCTTGGGGAGAGGCCTATGTAGACTTTGCTGTGTTAAGGCCTGCCTTGAATTATTGTAGGTAAAGCCTGGAGTCAACTGAGAAGAGCTGCAGCATCCCAAGTACAGCCTGGAAACCTCATATGCTGTTCCAGTATCTGTGAGCTTACAACATATGGACCTACAATATATGTATTATCTATGTGCTTAGTATTTTTTCTGTTCTGTGCATCCTTGTGGATGCTGAAGATATCTGTACTCAGTATTATCCTGAAGATTCATTGCTATGAAGTAACAGCAACCAACCTGAAGTGAATGAGGATTTATATGAAAACCTCCATGCTTTGTTTATATAAAGAGTTTATTTTAAATGTTAAAGTGCATTGGTTGTATTGCCTCTTTTATGTCTGTGTTTAAGTACATGTGTAGTAACAGCAGTTACATATCCTTAATAACCATAGGTGGGAGTTCCGCTGTCAAAACCGACTGAACCTGCCCACTCTCCCTGCAGATATTAAGACCTTAGTGGGTTACATATATATTTGTAGTTTTAGTCTCTACTCCTGCAAATCAATGAAACATACATGTCTTCTCTCTCAATTTCGAGGGATAATCATCTGAAAAACATTAATTACAACTTTGAACATGTCAGGCTTGCTTAATATTGTGTTGGCAATGGCAACCATTCCTGGTTATGAGTTTCATAAACTAACAAATGTTTAGGAAATGACATTTTTCTGCAGGAAAGTTAAGCACTGGGGAATTTTCTGCCCAATATAAGCAGTTACATTAACCATTTATAGTGTTTCCATTTTAGACAGTGATACACAACAAATGGCTTATATTTAGATAGCTTACCGCTCATAACTCCAGATAGGGTCTCTTTTGCAGCCTACAGCTATGACAGGTTTCTGTGGAGATGTGCTGGTAGCAACAGACACTAGAAGATGCTGCTTCTGACAAAAATTCCTTTCTGCCTCTTCTCCTATTGTCACAACGCTGCTCTGCTCTGACCTACCCACCCACCCCATTCCTCAAAAAGAAATCTTCTCAACCAGAAGAAAGGGCTGGTGGTAGTTACTGAGCCAGATGGATCAGTGGCCAACACATGAGGTGACTTGCCAGTCTGTGCCCCCCCCCAATATAAGTACACATACTATGGATGTATACAAGGACTGACATTTCTTCACAATTTTTTCATTATAAAGAAAAGCAGCTTTTCATAAATTCACAAAAGGGTCACAAATTCAGGGATTATACATGCACGTTACCTTCAGATTTCATTTTAGACCAGGATATTTTTTTAAAAAGTTACATCCGAATGTGATTTAATTTAAAAACAATACACTTTTCTTTCAAAAAGTCTCTGGTTTTAACCACTCAAAGAAGAAGAGTATCATGGTCAGGCATTTGGCAGGGTGTTGGAAAATCCATAGCCAGGTTTGGGGCCTGGATCTTCCTGGACTGTGTTCAAAGTTGCACAAGACTGTTCTGCTACTCTGCAGATAAGAGCATTTTATAAACCAAAAAAGTGATATGAAAACCAGATGAAAATCACACCACAGAAATGTATGGTTACACAAAAGAAACTCCAGGTTCTACCACCTACCACTACTATATTCCAAATGTAATGAAATTCTGAGGGACTACATCTGCATATACCGCTACTCCTACTGTAACCTAAGAACCAGTGGCCTTTTTCTGGGGGAAGGGAGGGGGAGGAGAAAGGCAGGGGAAAGAAAAAGAGGAGCAGTCCTAGAGAGAAATGCAGCCAGGAACAAGCTTGTGAGAACGAGAAAGGCCCCAGTGGGGGTTGCAGAAGTTGCAGTACTCCTGTCAGACTGCATCTCCAGGAAGAGACTTTGTTTAACACTGACTGTGTTAGGAGTGTAATCCATAGTGTAATTCACATCAAGCCTTGACTGCTCCGGCCAACTGCCACTTAAGATTTTCCAATATGGTTTTTGCTAACATATCTCTTACTCAGGAATAGGGTTGCCACTTCCAGGTTAAGAAATACCTGGAAATTTTGAGATTTTGTCACCAGAAGATCAGTTGTTATACTAGGAGATCTCCAGCCACCACCTGGAGGTTGGAAACCCTACTCAGGAAAACACATTGAAATAAATGTTGTTGGTCTTTAAGATGCCACTAGAGTTAAGTGTCTAGCAAGCCCTGGGAATAAGGTCCTGGAAGGGCGTTCCTGCTACTTCACTAGGAAACATTGAAAGGCCTAGTTGAAGACACACCCTTGGAAGCTGCTCAAGACTGCCCACACCTTTTCAGATGAAGTTTATCTGCTTACTTACCTCATGGCTGAAAACCACTACTGTGGAGACAAAATCCATGTGGGCAGTCATGTTCGTCTGAAGCAGCAGAACAAATTTTGAGTCTAGTGGCACCTTTACGACCAACCAAGTTTTATTCAAAGTGTAGGCTTTCATGTGCAAAGCACACTTCTTCAGACAAATGGAATAAGATCTCCTCAAGGGTTACTTACAGGAAAAAAGAGGGTGGGGGCAGCCGTTTGGAGAGGCCACTCAGAGCCAAGATGCATATGCAGAGCTGTTCGAGTCCAGTGGCCTCTATAAGGGTGCGTTCAGATGCAGCGTTTATAACGGAATCTGTGACGGTTCCAACCGGTGTACTTACCGTCGTTCACACAGCGAACATCTGTCTTCCCTCTCTATCCGTTGTAAAGAGCTTTAAACCGTTGCACTCTTGCCACTAGGTCGGAAGTGGTGGTAAACAGAGTGCAACGGTTGTAAACGGTGTACCCCGGCGTCTGATCACTCTCCAACGTTGCAGAGACACTTCCGTCAGAAGCCTGAGGCTTCCGGCTTTCCCCCGCCATTTTTTAAAAAAAGTAAGCGATATGCGCTCAGGCGAAGCTTCGCCCCGAGCGTTTGTTAAGAGAAAAAAACAACAACACTTAGTTTAACTTCCCGGAGTCCTCTCCGCTCTAGCCCAGTCCTCTAATCCAGCCGTAAATCTTCTAATATCTGTGCTCATCCACATAGCTGAATAGTCTCTAACACGACCCTCTGCCCAGTTCTTAGAATGATTACGGTACCAGTCGCCTCTTCTTTGCCGTCAGAGCGCCAGCAACACGCCAAACCTCTCCCAGCCGCTTTTCCACTCGCATGTTTCTGAGCTCTCTCTCAGCCAGCCTTACTGGAAAACTCTTAAAGTGTGATCGCGTTTCTGCCGGCATAAACTGCACCGGTTCCAACCGGTGCAGTTTATGCCGGCAGAAAGGCCCTGTCTGAACGCACCCTAAGACTAACAAAGTTTAAGCAGGGGCTTTTCTCTGGGGGAATGCACCGGGACCGAGTTTATTTATTTATCATTACACTTATATCCCGCCATCCCCATGGGGCTCAGGGCAGCTTACAAATAAGGACAGCATGTGCCAATAAAACAATACAATCACACATAAAAACAACCATTATTAACAATAATAAAGTGCTCAAAGATGTTATCAATTTAGTCAAATCAAGATGATCTGGTGTTCGCTGATGACCTGGTGTTCATACTAGGAAATCCTAAAGCGGCTATAGGTGAATTGATGAAGACATGGGGGTTGGGGAGCTCGGTCTGTGTCTGGTTAATTGCTACTGCATTCCTTTCTGTGCTTTTTCTGCTTTGTGCCGAAATGCTTATCTATACAGATGTGCAGGAGGGAGTTGTATCGTCTAGGTTTTTCCTAGGTGCCGTGGGAGAGTGTTCATTCTCAGCTTTAGCTACCTAACGGTCTCCAAGCTTTATCCCACGTGCGGGAGGGTGCCTAATTGGCTGGTGCTCTGGGGGGGGGGTGTGCATACGAATACCCTATATCTTGTTATGCCCAAGGGGCCGCCGCCATTTTTAACGGTGCTTATGTTACTGCATCTATAGCTCTGCAATAAAAGTATTACCATTCCTGAATGCGTGTACTTCGTTGTTGGCTGTGGGTTCTGACATGGGGAAAGGTGGTCCCTCAAGTATGTCGGACCCTGGCCATATAGGGCTTTAAAGGTAAATACCAGCACTTTGAAGCGAATTCGGAAAGCTATTGGTAGCCAGTGCAGTGCTTTCAGCACAGACCGGATGTGCTCCCATCTAGGGAGGCTCATCAAAAGCCTGGCTGGAGCACTCTGCACTAGCTGCAGCTTCTGGACCTGCGACAAAGGCAGCCCCATGTAGAGAGCGTTACATGTAGAGAGCGTCTAATCTCGAGGTGACCGTTGCATGGATTACTGTAGCCAGGTCGTCATGGTCGAGGAAGGGGACCAACTGCCGAATCAGCCGAAGATGATAAAAAGCCAAGCCAGCAGCGGCTGCTACCTGGGCCTCCATAGTTAAGGAGGAATCCAGGTGCACTCCCAAACTCCTAACCTCCGACGCTGGCACCAGAGGTGCCCCATCGAAGACCGGGAGAGGAAGCCCCATCCCCAAACCACCCCAATCCAGACACAGGACTTCCATCTTCACTGGATTTAGTTTCAGCCAACTCAGTCTAAGCCAACCAGCCACAGATTGCAATGCCTGGTTAAGATCTTCTGGGCTGGAGTCCGACCGGCCACCCAACATCATATAGAGCTGGGTGTCATCTGCATATTGAAGACACCCTAGCCCATACCTCCAGGCAATCTGGGCAAGGGGGCGCATATAGATGTTAAACAGCATCGGGAAAAGCACAGCCCCCTGGGGCACACCGCATTCGAGCGGGTGCCTTCGGGACTGCTGCTCCCCAGCGCCACCCTTTGTCCCTGACCTTGGAGAAAAGAGGCAAACCATTGAAGGGCAGGCCCCTGTATCCCTGCGTCGACAAGACAGTGGGTCAGCAGCTGATGGTTGACCATATCAAACGCGGCCGACAGATCTAACAGCAGCAATGCCGCCACACCACCTCGATCCAGATGTCTCCAGAGGTTGTCAGTAAGGGCGACCAGCACTGTCTCCATCCCATGCCCTGGGCAAAAGCCGGACTGGAAGGGATCTAAGGTGGAAGCATCAACCAGAAAACCCTGTAGCTGTGCCGCCACTGCCCTCTCAATTAATTTGCCCAGATAGGGCAAATTGGAAACCGGCCAATAGTTGGCCAATTCGGCCGGATCCAGTGATGGTTTTTTCAGGAGAAGGCGGACCATTGCTTCCTTGAGTGCCCCAGGGAACCGCCCCTCGATGAGGGACTTGTTTACAATCTCCCTTAGGGCACCTCGAAACCCCTCATGGCCCACTTTAATGAGCCAGGAGGGGCACGGATCGAGGCTGCATGTGGTTGGGCGCACAGGCTGAGCATGTCGTTCCAACACCTTTTCAACAAAATTCTTTTTAAAATGTTTAAAAGTTCATGAGTTTTCAGTATGCAGATTGAAAACTTCATTTCCCTCTTGAGACTTCCTGCACCTTTTTTTAAAAAAAATCTCTGTGTATAAGTAAGAACAGAATGACTTAGCGTGTGTAGTGAGATAAGTAGCTGATATCTCTGTTAAGCCCCTGAGGTTCCATTGTCCTCAGTGTTGTAATAACTCGTAATTCAGCAATCTATCGTTCCAGTCTGTTTCTGAAATTCTGAAACAGCTGCTTTGAGATCACCCATTAAATGTCCTGGAATGTTGAAATGTTCTCCTACAAATTTCTCAGTCTTGTGATTCTTTATGTCAGATTTGTTTCCATTTATCCTTTGGTGTAGGGTTTGACCTGTTTGCCCTATTTAGAGAACCAAAGGGCACTGTTAGCATTTAATGGCATATACAGTGTTAGAAGATGAGCAGATGAAGAAGCCTGAGATGGTGTAGTTGATGTTGTTAGGTCCACTGATTTTGTTGTCTGGATGTATGTGGCCGCAAAGTTGGCATCTGGGTGTGTTGCAAGTTCTGGTACCAGTGCCCATGTTTAAATTAGATATTGTATTATTGCGGGTGAGGAGTTGTTAGAGATTGGGGGACTGCCTGTGCGCTAGAAAAGGTTTGCCCCCCAGAGAAAACCTGTTGGCAGGCCCAAAAGAGACAATAACAGAACACCACTAGTGGTCACATATTGCTCTCAACTCAAAACAGTGAAACACATCGACAACTTAAAGCCTCTACTGGATAATGACAAATTGCTTTCACAAGTACTGGAGGCCACTGCCCTCGAACTTGGGTCTCACGTCTATTCTTAATCATCTGTATGCCAAGTTGCTGCTATTTACATGTCCTACTATATGTGTTATTCCAATCTGAACTATATTTATTGCTCAGTTATTTAAGCATCTTGACTCTGATAAGCTCTTCCTGGCAACTAACCCCTCCCCCCACCTGCATGTAATATTTGAAGAAAGCTGATGTGAAGAAGTGTGTACACGGCAAGTCTCTGTTCTCCCATGTACACAGGAGCTTGGTTTGTCTTGGGGGTACTGCTGGACTCTAGCTTCATTCTCACATCTTTTTGTTAACTCTTGCATTTATGTGCTAATTTGCTGCTATCTTACCAGCCACCTGATCCAATTTCAGCTCTACATATGCATCTTGGCTCTGAGTGGCCCCTCCAAATGGCTGCCCCCCCCACCCTCTTTTTTCCTGTAAGTAACCCTTGAGGAGATCTTACTCCATTTGTCTGAAGAAGTATGCTTTGCACAGGAAAGCTTACACTTTGAAAAAAGCTTGGTTAGTCTTAAAGGTGCCACTGGACTCAAATTTTGTTAGATGCTGCTAACCCTGAAGAACTTGCAGTGCTTGCCTCTAATCTTACTTGCACAGATACACACCATTAGCATGTACTGAATTTTCTAGCACTGAAACAAATCCATTTGCACTATTACAATCTCAGTTCTTTTTTACCTTGGAAACCCATTTAATTTTAGCAAAAACATTTATTTCTCTACAGATTGCCTTTTCCCATCTATTAGAATTTGTTTGATACTTTCAAGCAGCAACAAAAGCCAGTGCCCATGAACTCTGGCTGCTGTTTCACCACAACACACAAAGATGCAAGCCCATACACTCCACCCTGCAAGCTGCCCATGCAATTACAGAGGAAAATCATGACAAACACACACATAGGTGAGTGCTTGCTCTTCTTGCACACTAATTATTTTCCCAAGCTCAAAAACAGCCTCTGGAAAGCAGCTGTCCTAAATACAACTAAATTACCAAGGCAAATTACCTGAAAGTGCACCTTGACCAATGGAATTCCCTGTGTTAGAAATAGCAAAGTGCTTATTGTGCCTGCCCTGTCAATGGATGTACTACTACTTCAGAAAGCTCCCCTATGGCTTCAGGGTTCACATTTTACACGCAATTACTGGTTAAGACACTAGTGGAAGATGACACAAAGCCCTTCCCCACTCAGTATTCAGAGGCCTTCCCTGAGTGCCACAGCCTCTGGAGATTAGCAGGGCCATCTCTGCTATAGGATTCCAGCTCATTCAACAGGAAATATGCTTGTGCCATTGAGGGGGGGCGGTTATTCTCTTGTGCCTTCCCTGAGTAGATCACGTGGTTTCCTGCTCTATTTCCTATAATTATTTAATATTATTTAACAATTTCCTGACAGTTCTTGTATTTTAACATCTTCTTGAATTGTCAGAAGATAACTTATAGTGAGATGTCATGTACAATTCACTTGGAAAACTGTGATATTACAGTATAAAATAAAATGCTTCCATCCATTCAGTTTCTGTTTGATATATCAATGCTGCAGAGTTCGTTAAATTACTTTTATGAACTTTGGCTTTTATGCTGATTTATTACCAAGAATTTTTATACAGCACTGTGGAATCCCCACACACACACACGTGTAAGAAGAATAATTCTGAGGTTCCAAGCCCATCCATCCAACATCGACAACCTCTCCCCCCACCCCTCCTTTCTCATTTCCCCTTGCTTAGCATCTGTCATATACATCATCACACAGAATGAACATAGCAGAATACAGAGGTGCTAATTTTTTCACATGCAAGATAAAAAGTTTTGTGTTTGGGAATTGTTCATTGTATATACCTATTTTTCCCTTTCTTTCTTCAAGATGACTCTATAAACAAATGAGGGCAGGGCTCCAGGATTTTTCATAATTATGAAGTACTAATTCTTGCAGAAGGGATGAAAATGCCACACCCAAAATATCTTCAGCAACTCAGATATCAGACTTAAAGGACCTCTGACATTCATTCTGGTCACCTCTCTCTGCCTTGTCTCCTTTTCTTTAACGGGGCCTCCAAAAACAACCCAAAAGAAACCAGCAATTGTACCACTGGTACAACCCACATTAAGGTCCAGATTAGGTCAAACCAACATTTTAAAGTCATTTAAAAATGCCACAAGGGCCCAAAGCATAGGGGCTGAAGTGAGGTTTGCCAGCTCGGGCCTGGGAAATTCCTAGAGATTTGAGGGAGATGGAGCCTGTGGAAGGCAGAACTTGGGGAGAGAAGGAACCTCACTAGGGTATAATGCCACAGAGTCCACCTTCCAAAGCAGCCATTTTCTACAAGGGAACAGATCTCTGGATCCTGGAGACTAGTTGTAGTTTTGGGAGATCTCCAGCCACCACCTGAGGACGAGTTTTGCAAAGAGGAATCTCTCCTTATATATAAAAGAGTTTTCGTTTCCCACTTTCCTCAACATGCCACACACTCCCACAGTCTTTGGCTCCCTCAGCTGCCACTCTGAAGGTCTGCCAATCCCCTGGCTGCATTGCCTCGGCCCCACCCACAGAGCCGGCAGCCAGCATCTCGGCCTCAGTCTGGAAACGGTGAAGGGGATGGACGCTCCGCCGAGAGAGCGGCAATCCCTCCATAGGGGAAAAGGAGGCAGACCTAGCGAGACGGCAAGCAGGGGAAGCACTCACCTTCGCTGCCCCTCGTGGCCCCTCTCCCTCATCCGCAAGGACGGCGCTTCACCATGGTGATAGCTCAGCGGGCTGCACTGCAGAGAAGACTGCCCAGCGCCTTTCAAAGGCTCCCCTGCCTTCTTCCAGCAGCAGTCGCAGCACCAGGGAGGGTCTGTCAAAGAGGAAACGAGCTGCGGATCCTGGAAAGCCGGACTCTCTCCTGAGAAAGGCACTTCTCTTGGCTCCTGTGTGGGACTGTGACTAACTGTCCCCTCAGTCTGGAGGAAGTTTTTTTGGCTCCACCATGGCTGTCTGTCTGTCTGAGGTGGGCCAGCGACCATCAAACCATTCTCTTCAACCACCTGCTGTGCAGCGGACTTTCCCAAGGGTTGCCAATCTCCAGGTGAGACCTGGAGATCTCCATATGACAGAGATCAGTTCCCCTGGAGAAAATGGCTGCTTTGGAGGATAGACCCTATGGCATTATCCTTTGATGAGTCCTTCCATCCCCCCCCCAATGCCGCCCTCCACAGGATCCACCCCCCAAATCTCCAGGTATTTCCCTAATCAGAGCTGGCAACTGTACTTTCTCCTCAGTGCCTGTTGCTAGGCAACCAGGTTCTTTCAGTAAAAGGCCCTTTCCACACCTATTTTGGCCTTTGAGAGAAAACCCATTAGGGCCAGGCCTGACAGGGTTGCCAACTCCAGGTGGGAAATTCCTGGATATTTGAGGGTTGGAGACTGGAGAGGGTGAGGTTTGAGGAGGGGTACAATGGTACAATGCCATAGACTCCCCCCTCCAAGCCAGCCATTCCCACATGGGGAACCATTGTTGCCAATCTCCAGGTGGGGGCTGGAGATCACTCAGAATTACAACTACTCTCTAGGAGAGAGGGGGAGGAGACTGAAAGCTGAAGCCAGGGGGCAGGTTATGGTAGGTTGACGGTTGGCTGGGAGGGAGATATGGTTGCCAACTCCAGGTGGGAAATTCCTGGATATTTGAGGGTTGGAGACTGGAGAGGGTGAGGTTTGAGGAGGGATGGGACCTCAGACAGGTACAATGCCATAGACTCCACCCTCCAAACCAGCCATTCCCTCATGGGGAACCATTGTTGCCAGTCTCCAGGGGAGAGATGGAGATCACACCGAATTACAACTGCTCTTCAGGTGGCAGAGATCAGTTTCTCTGGAGAAACTCAGGTGGCAGAGACACAGTTCCTCTTTGTCGTTATACCCTGCTGAGGTCGCCACAGCAAATTGATGCTGAATGCCCAAGGACTCTTTCTAGAGTACGTTGTATTTATTTCCACAATGGGCCTTATTCCTAGTTATAAATATTGATGTTTGGACTTTTCACTGTTTGAGAAATGTGACTTGGACTATTTCTGAACGTTATTTATGTATTTGGACCATGTATTTCGTATTTATGAGTTACTGATTTGCATAGTATACATTATATTTTGATAAACTACACCACTTATATAAGTTTATATTATTATATTGTCTGTTGAATGTTTTTTGTTATTTTTGCACAGGTTTCATTTTTTGTTTAATTTACCACCTGGGGACTGGCAACACTAACTTAAGTGCTTTTGTTGTTGTCGCCCGCACGCCTTATCAAGTGCCCAAACACACACACACGCGGCTGTTTCAACACCTAAAATGGAGGGTGGGCAAGAGCATCACACAACGGCCCTGATCAAGATCAGGTCCTCCTAGACATCATGAGGACACCATCAAATCCAGTTTCGCCCTGCATCAAAACAAAATCTTCTGTGGCTCCAAACCTAAAAAGCTGAAGAGCAGCAAGACGATGGACAGAGTGTTGGACTTCTGCCAGACATAGGCAACTTTAAGTACCTTCTTGTCCATGACATCTACTAAGCAATGTCTAGCCAGTTACCACTTGTCAGTCTAGAAACTTCCATGCAAGTCACCATGCACTTCTTGGAGGAAGAAAGATGCAAATTTGATCTGCTAGCAAACATTAATATGTCATTCTAACACAAAACACAACCCAAAAAGAAAAGGGACCCCCTGTTCCATTCGGTAAGAAATGTGCTTGTGGCTTCCAGATGCATATTTAATTAGGTCCTCTCTGCAGTCCTCTAAGTATATTCACTTTAATGAAAAATTTAGTGTAAATATTTATACTAAATAACAAATCACTATTAATAAAACATAAATAAAATATTATTTTATTGCTAATGTTAATAAAATACTTAGTGTAATCATTTATAATAAGCGAACTGCTATTAAATTTGTTTTAAATGTTGTCTACTTTTCTGTGAGCAGAACACAGATGTTTTTACCAAAGGGCTACACATACAGGTTTATTTAGTAGTCAGGCAATGAATAGTTCCTAATTTGTGCATCAAGATAAAAACTACATTCATACTAACAAGAATTAAACAGGCGCAACCATAACAAGACATGCAAAACTAACAGACTGCACACATAACATGAGAATCAATCCCTCAGGAACTATTAAAACAAGAAGATTTTAAGGGGAACACTGTTGAATTTTCAAGTTCCACTTACGTAAGTGTCACTTTCAAAAACATATTTAGTTGCAAACTTGGGTTTTGAACCTTGAAAGGGACCTCAGGTGGCAACTGAAATAGCAGGGAGATCAATGCAGACCGAGAACAATCACCCAGTTGAAGGCCAGAGCTAAAGAAACTAAGCAAATTTAACTCCAGACAGGGACACAGCCTCTGATTCATGAACAAAAGGATTTGCTAATTCTCTATGGTGCTGCAAAAACAAACAAATCCCTCTTTCTACATTCAACAGGGTAAATTAATAATTGTGTGTCCATATCCCATGATAGATAACATCTGTATTAGCCATCAGGGACTGAAGTTGCAAAAGCAATCTCTTATATTCGAAAATCTTATTGAGACTGCTACCCTTTTAGATTCCGTCAGATCACTGCAGAGTTCTAACCACCACAAAGTTTATACACGTAAAGTCAAGCTCCATCTCCTATAGAATGTTCATATAACAAAATCAATGAGAACTGCCCCCTCCTTTCAGTTAGTGGAAATTATATGCAGGATCCAACCCAGACTCTATTCTGTTTATCAACCAGTGAATATAATAATTTAGCAAGTGGTAACTTACACCAGTGAGCACCCATCATCTGCAATCCCCTGGAAAATTTTAACAGCTTTTTGCTTTGGGTGCTTAAATAAATATTTTAATAAGGGGCAACCATTTTAAAAAACACATACTTAATGACAGAGAACATGAGAACACTCTCCCCAACACTGTCAGATGGGCAGCAGTTTACCTCATGGTCCACGTAAATTTGTGAACTGTAAGCACAGCTAGGTATTCTGTAGAATACCTAGCAATTGCTGAGCCAAAGAAGTCCCCCAGAATTCTGAATAAACTTGAAGCACATCAGTATTGCTAGACTGCCCCTTATGAAAGCTGCACCTCATGCTTCTCTAACACACTCACAGCTCCTTTACTTCCAGACTTCATCACTACGGGAGCAGATGGTACCATAAACTTCTCCGATATCACACAGGGCCAGTTGCTCAAGTCATTAACGATCTTTGCGAACTAGCTTGCACGGTGAGAAGGGAGTAATGTTAAATCCTCTTTCAACATGACTGCCCCATTGACTCCAAAAACAACACAATCATTTAAGAATGCTTGTTTGCTCCAGCTGCCTGTCAGCTATGCTGCCATGGGGGGATGGGGAGTTCATTCTGTGTCTTTGGTAATTGCTATTGCATTCCTGTCTCTGCTGTTCTGCCTGTGCCGCAATGCTTATCTCTACAGATGTGCAGGAGGATGTTATGTTGGAGGTTGTATTGTCTGGAAGTCTCCTATGTACCTTGAGAGACTACTGCTTCCCAGCTGTCGCCACCTAACGGTTTCCTAGCTGGTCCCTCGCGCGGGAGGGTAGCTAATTGGCCCATGCCATGGGGGGGGGGGCTGCATACGAATGCCCTATATCCTATTATGCTCAATGGGTTGCCGCCATTCTTAACAGTGCCTGTGTTACTGCATCTATAGCTTTGCAATAAACGTATAACCGTTCCTGAATGCGTGTACTTCGTTGTAAGCTGTGGGGTCTGACACCGCCAGCATGCCCTTGGAACTTGCCGTGCCGCACTCACTTGAGGTGAGATGTTTCTTCCCGCACAACTATGTGCTGGCTTCTCAAAAGTCAACATAAGCCAATAATTCCACAAAATTATTGTGGAGCCAGGAAACTGAAGTGTGAACCTGGAAGCCCTGGTTCAGATCTCAGTTTTCAAGCATGAACCTTGTTTTCACCCACAGCTCCAAAAGGAAGGTGAAGTTTCTTTGTTAACCTGAGCTCATGTCACACTTCCCTAAAATGAAGAGCTCTGAACATTTTAAATTCAGTATGAGAGCTTTCTAATATTAACGTACTACCATTTAACAGGAGCTGCGGTGGCTCAAGTGGTTAAGACATTGAACTGCAGGCTGTGGAAGGTCGGTAGTTCAGCAGTTCGAGACCCAAGTGTGCCGCATGACGGAGTGAGCTCCCGCCTCTAGTTCCAGCTCCTGCCAACCTAGCAGTTCAAAAGCAAGAAATTGCAAATAGATAAATAGGTACCACTTCGGTGGGAAGGTAACAGCGTTCCGTGCACCTTGGTGTTTAGTCATGCCGGCCACATGACCACGGAAATGTCTTCGGACAGCGCTGGCTCTTCGGCTTTGAAACGGAGATGAGCACCGCAACCCTAGAGTCAGATTCGACTGGCTTTTGAGCAAGGGAACCTTTACCTTTACCATTTAACAATATCCATATGCCCTCATGTTTATCTAACTTAACATTAACTGAAGTTCCATAGATCCACAATAAAACTTATGTTTAAAAAACACTGAACAGCTTACATACCTACACTGAGTAAAAATCACTTACAAGTGGTTATATTTTAGATGAGTATGATACAGCTAGTGTGACATAGTACTGGACTGGGATCTGGGAGACCTGACTTCAAATCCCCACTCAGTCACAAAGCTTACTGGATGACTCGCTCTCAGCCTGCCCAACCTCATAAGGTTGTTGTGAGAGAAAAACTAATGAAGTGAGAACTAGGGATGTGTACTCAGTATATACCGAGCCAAGTAAATACCCAAAAAATACCCTATTGGTATTTTGGGGTATTTATTCAGCTTTCCCTTATTGGCTTGTGTGAAGGTCAAGTCCTTTGTATAGGTAACACAGTGCTACCTGACTGCAGAATGAGTTTAGTCCCATTTTTTAAAGTTGCTTTATTGGAGGACTTCCTGTAGGGACGAATTTCCCTTCTACTGAGTAGTACTGTTCAGGAAATTGCAGAAATGTGAAATAGGTATTTTTTGCTGCCTTGTAAATGTTGATAAATGTTATTAGGGTGAGCATGGTTCTGCTACCCTTTCTGTCCAATACAAGGAAGGAAAGAAAGAAAAGCCTGCTACGACTACCAGGGTGGGATACAAATTAAACAAATAAAATAAAATAAAATAAAATAAAATAAAAAGAAGAGGGCACTAAAGATCATATTGCAAATTTACATTGGTTACTGGAGCATAAGAGGATTTCAGAAGAAAATCTGTTTGTGTTTTATAGATTACAGCAAAGCTTTTGACTGTGTGAATAAAGAAAAGCTATGGTTGGTTTTAAAAGAAATGAGTGTGCCTTTGATGCACAATTGTGCACTGGACAAGGGAAAGCTAAGGTTTGCAGGAGTTGCAGCTCGCACTTCACAACACAAATTACTTCAATCCCAGTATACAACAACTAAAATATTTGGATATTGAGTTCACCTGTTGTAGTGCTATATTATTCTTACCTGTTGGTTTTTTTAGTTCACCTGTTATTTCTTGCATTTTTGTAAAATTCTAGTAATTGAGCTTTTGTAGTTTCTACCATTTAGGCTTTACTACGTAGCATCCTTTTCCACATAGTTCTCTCTTAGTTAATACCTCAAATTAAACATGATGTTCAAACTACACACTACCAAGACCTACATGCTGGGAACTGTTCAGGTAAGGATAACTGAATCAGTCTGAAGTAAAATTAGGTGGACTATATATACATACTGCAAAGCATGGAATATGTGTGCGTGCATGTACGTGTAGTACAAAACGTAATAGAGAGTTTAAAGGTCAAGCAGTGGTTTTACAGAAAGCCTTTTTCTTTCACTGGTTATCAGGTCGTACTGTACATATAAAAAAAAGAGAGAAATTAAAATATTTGTAATGATGATTGATTCCTCTTACATGTTCAAGACTGGAAAGGAAATAATCTAAAGCTCACTACAAATCTGTGCAAAGAGACCAGTATTGAATGAATTCACACTATTTCAATAAAGCTCCAAAATACTGTAATACATTCCACCACAGTCTTGCAGGCACTTTTCATTGTCCTCAATACAGTTCTCTCCTTTCCCTCCCCTTATTAGAGATTTAACAGTAAAATTCTGATGAGAAAGGAAGTATCACTGAATCAATAGTTAAGGTTAGAAATGTAATCATACATTCTATTGCCAACAGTATCATGTTATCAACTGATACCCACATCAGGAGTTGGGGCCACAAACATGCATGCACCTCATTTAGAAACAACCACCTTTGCCATGCTGCTCATTCCAGAGTTTCTGCCAATTAAAACAGGTGTCAGAGAAGTGCAAAAAAGATGTATCAGAGTTTTTTAAACTAAACCTCACAGAAGATGCATCGATGACATTGATCTGGGAGACAAGTAAAGCTTTTACGAGAGGAAACCTTATAGCAATAGCTTTTTAGAAAAAGAATAGAAAGAACTACCAAAATAACAGAAAGAATTAAAACACTGGAATATCAACATACAAAAACTTTGAAGAAAACAGTTTTAAAGGAAATTAAACAATTGAGAAATCAATTAAACTTGATAGAATTGGAGGAAATCCAGAAAAGATTAAAAGTTACCAAACAAAAATATTTTAAACAAGCAAATAAGCCTGGGCATTATTTGACTTACTGTTTAAGAAAAGGAAGTGAAAGAAGATTAATAACTAGAGTTAAAAAGCTAAATGAAATTTCTTAACAAAAAAAAGCCATACATGAACAATTTACCTCCTTTTTTTACAACTTTACAAAAAAGAAAATTTAACTGAGTCTAGATGAGTATATAAAGGACACACACATACATAAATTTATCAAAGAAGATAATGACATCTTGAATCAAAACATTACAGTACAAGAAATCTCACAAGCAATACAGAGACTGAAAAAAGATAAAACACCAGGACCAGATGATCCATTGGCAATGTACTATAAGTGCTTGGTGAATGAACTAATATTGCCGCTGCAAAAATTGATGAACCAAATAAGTGAAAATAAAACCATACCACAAACCTGGCAAGAAGCACATATAACTTTCATTCATAAGGAAGAGAATGAGCCAATGCTATCACAACCTTATAGACATATATCACTGTTAAATGTGGATTATAAACTTTTTACCTCAATAATGACAGAGTGACTTAAGAAATGCATAACAAAAATAATTCACCCAGATGAAACAGGTTTCATTCGAAAGAGATATATGAAAATCTTCATTTTAGAATTGATGCAATGGAACTTGTGCAAAATAAAGAAGAAAAAGCGGTCTTTGTGTTTCTAGATGCTGAAAAAGCTTTTAACAATCTGTCCTGGTCATTCATGCTAAAAGTATTACATCATATCAACTGAGGACCTAGAGTTTTGAGTTGGATCCAAGATATTTATACAAAACACAAAAAATGTAATTAATGGTATGTTGACTAACAGTTTCCAGATACAGAAGGGGACACAAGGATGTGCCATGTCACCATTATCATTTACTAGCAGTAAAGCCCATTATAAAAGCAATACAACAAGATCCAGAAAGATGTGATGTGTTACGAATGCATCAGCTGGAAGCAGGTTAAGTACATATTAGCAGTATCTCTCCTTATATATAATAGAGTAGTGGGGTGGCACTTTCTGAACATTCTTCACTTCAGCCAGCTGTTCCTGCACTCCTATTTGTGCATGCCTACATAGATCTGTCTGTGACTGTGTCTGTATTTCTGCTTTGCAACATGCCTTGGGTTTTTGGCTTCCTGTTTCCTGTGTGTCTAGTCCCATCCTCTATCTCTGCTTGTATATGTACCCCCACTGGCTTTTTTTATGATAACTTGGGCTGGTCCCCCTGCCGCCGCCTCTGCCACGCTGACAGCTGTTTACTTGGTGGGTTTTTTTCCCATTCTGGAAAGTGTTGCCTCGGCAAACTTGGCTTGGAGGCCTAAAGATGGCGGGTTTTGTCCCCTGAAGGAATCAATCGTCATCTGGTGAGGAGAGTGAAGACAGTAACTGTGTTCACCGGAACAAAGCAACCGTCTTCTGAGGAAAGTTCTGGCAGGACTCAGGCAACGCAACCAGTAAATAGGGACAGCTTCTGAGTGTCACATCATGGAGCCAACTGATTTAGAGGCGTGTGGAATGTTCAGAAAGTGCCACTCCACTATTCAATTATATATAAGGAGAGATTCTTGCATTGGAAACTTTTGCTTCTAAAATCAGACAAGATCAAAACATTAGGGGACTAAGAATTGATGGAGAAGAATTTAAATTAAAGAGTTATGCAGATGATGTAGTATAGACGATCAAAACACAATACAGCCTGTTATGGATTATACAGAAAAGTTCGGACAACACATCCAATTACCATGTCAGATTACACAGGGAAGCCATTGAAATTTATAAACATAAACACAATTTCAAGAGAGGAAAGAAGAAAGTTTAAAAATAATTAGGGCATGGTTTCCAGTCCTGAAGAACATGAAATGCTCTGCATATTACAACAGCACTAATTGGTTTTGTGAGTGTGTGTGGGTTAAATACTGTCAAGTCACTTCCTAATTATGGCAACCTGTCAGTTATGCTGCCATTGTGGCTGGTGGAGGGAGAGGTGGTTGATTGTGTCTTCGTTCAGGTCTGGTATGCATAGTTTCAATTCTCAGTATTCCTGTTATCGCTGTTTGACCTTGGTGTCTGCTGCACTGCTTTCCCTTGGAATGTGAACCCACTAGTTTTAGGCACGCAAAGGCTTCTTCACTGATTGGCTTTGAGCCATCAGGAGACCCTGCTTTGAACCAAGTATAATTTTGAATTAGTTCTGACGCTGAACGTGTATAGACGACTTGCTTATACTGGAACAATAAACTGAAACTTCATTGAAAGCCTGTTGTTGATTCCTGATTGCTGCAAGACTCTAACACAACCCTCAAGGCTTTTTTTCTGGAAAAACAGGTGCTGTAACTCTCAAGAGCGAAATGAAGGGAAAACACACAGGATTCTTTTAAACCCTTGTTTAAATCTTATTTTTAAAATTTCTGAAACTTAATGTCACAAGTGATGTCATGCTCCCCCAGGGCACCTCAATAACTTGTAGACATTATTTGAGAATTTCCTTTCCACAAAGAGGTTCCAGAACTCCGTTCCAGCACATTCCTCCAGGAAAAAAGCCCTGATGACCCTATGAATTAACATTCTCCAAAATGTCCTGTCATTTGCAGCCTTACTCAAATCTTGCAAACTGAGGCGGTGACTTCCTTGATTGAGTCAATCCATTTCATGCTGGGAC
>NW_015161951.1:820902-835827 GCF_001447785.1 Gekko japonicus | reverse complement strand
GTGACTCTTGTCTTCTCATAACGTGACCATAGTATGATAGTCATTTCAGCATCTATGTAGAGTTCAGGCTTGATTTGTCTTGAACCCACTTATTTGTGTTTTTGGCAGCCCACGGTATCTGTAAAACTCTCCTCCACATTCTTCCTGTCAGCCTTCTTCATTGTCCAGCTTTCACACGCATACATAGTAATAGGGAATACCATGGCAAGAATTAACTTGATCTTGATCACCAGCAACACATCTCTACACGATTTTTTTCTAACTCCTTCATGGCTGCCCTTACCAGTCCTTGGTTGCAGTCTCCCCTTTGATTGATGGTGGAGCCAAGGAATAGAAAATCTTGAATAATTTCAATAATAATCTTGGATAATAATCTTGAATAAGTTCAATTTTTTTCCATTGTCAACCTTAAAGTTGTGTAATTCCCCAGCAGTCATTAGTTTTGTCTTCTTGATGTTCAGCTATAATCCTGCTTTCGTACTTTTGGCTTTAACCTTCAGTAGTAGTCGTTTCAAGTCTTCACTATTTTCTGCCAGTAATGTGGTGCCATCTGCATATGTTCATGTTCCTTCCACCAATTTTTACTCCACTCTTATGTAAATCTAAACCACCTTTCCTTAGGATATGTTCTGCACATAGACTGAACAGACAGGGAGATAAAATACATCCTTGTCTGACCTCTTTGCAATTGGAAACCATTCTGTTTCTCCGTGTTCTGTTCTAACACTACCCTCTTGTCTGGAGTACAAGATGTACATCAAAACAAATCAGATGCTGTGGCACACCCATTTCTTTTAAAATCAAAAAATTACTTTTAAAACCAACCATAGCTTTTCATGACCCACGCAGTCAAAAGTTTTGCTGTAATCTATTAAACATAAGGTGATTTTCTTCTGGAATTCTCTTGTATGCTTCAGTAACCAATGTGAACTTGCAATATAATCTCTAGTGCTTCTTTCTTTTCTGAATCCATCTTAAATATCTGGCAGTTCGTATCTCATAAATGTTAACAGTCTTTGTTGTAAGATTTTGAGCATCACTTTACCCTGTGAGAAATTTACTCCTATGAGAAATTAATGTGATGGTCCAATATTTGCTGCAGTCTTTGGCGTCTCCTTTTTTGGGAATTGGAATGTAAATTGAGTGTTTCCAGTCTGTGGGCCACTGTTTTGTGTTCCATATTTGCTGGTACAATCTTGTTAAGATTTTGATGGACTCTGTTTCTGTGGCTTGAAAGAGCTCTATTGGTATCCTATCTACCGCTGGTGATTTGTTTCGCCCAATTGCTCTCAGTGCAGCTTTTAATTTACTTTCTAAAACTGTAGGCTCTTCTTCAAAAGATTCTTCTTGGAAGGAATCGGTCATCCCTTCATCTTTTTTGTACAGTTCTTCAGTTACTGTTCCCATCTTTCCTTTATTTTGTCCCGTTCAGTTAATGTATTTTCCATGTTGATCTTTCAGCACGCCTAACTGTGCTTTAAATTTCCCTTTGACCTCTTGGATCTTGTGGAACAGATCGTTTGTTCTTCCTTTTTGTTGTTCTCTTCTATTTGTTTACACTGGTTATTATAATAGCTTTCTTTGTCTCTACGAGCAAGTCACTGCGACTCTGTATTTAGGCTTTTGGTTCTGTTTCTGTCACCTTTTAGTCTTGCTTCTTGTCTATCTGTAGCAATTTTAAGAGCTTCATCAGTCATCCATCGAGGCTTTTCATTTCTTTTGGCTACAGGAATAGTCTTTGTGCATTCTTCCTTGATAATATCTCTGGTTTCAACCCATATTTCGTCTGATTCACATTTGCTTGAACTTAGCAATTGAAATCTGTTCTTTACATGGTCTTTTAACCCAGAAATGTTGTTTAGACTGTACTTTGGCACTATGAGCGCTTTGGTGTTTTTCTTCAGCTTTATTTGAATTTTTGGTATTAACAATTCATGGTCTGAACCACAATGTCTCCTGGTTAGTGCAGCCAAAATAATCTATTCCCCATACTGGAAGAGATTCCTGCTCTGATACAATAAACTGTACATGGAATGGACAGAAAAGTAAAATCCTGACAATCAACTCTTCAGAGGCAAAGAGGATGATGCTGGATTTAGTCCCCATGCCATCCTTCCAACAAGCAACTACTAGGATTTGAGCTTTTTAAAAGAGATATGGGCACGCAGAAGGGGACTGTGCTCACCACATATGGTTTCTTACCCTGCTGCATCCATTCATCTTCTTCTGCACATGCAATATCCCTAGCTCAATTGAAGTATCTAACTCCGAAGGTAGAGGGACCGGACAAGAGAACTGGTTGTTCAAGACATCATGCTGAAAGACAAACTGGCTACTTAAGAGTAGAGATCACAACTAAGAGATGTATAAAAAGTTAACCATTGCCTATTAACTAGTGGAGGAACTTCAACAGATGTCAGACATCTGCTTGATCTACTTTGATTTAATGATCTCCAACTGAAGCAGCTTTGGCTAGCATTTCTTTGTGTTACGCATCATAGCTGTTGTACTGTATATATTTCAGCCCTGCTTCAAATCTAGGAGCAGACTTTTCCACAAGGCTAACTGGTCAGACACTAATCCTTCTTTCAAGCGCCACTTACAAACAGAATCATTCTTACTACTTTCCAAGGAGCAGAATGACACGAAACAAAGAGCTGTGAAGATAGAGTGACCCATAAAACCTCCAGTCCTGGAATAAATTTTCCTCAGTTGCCTTTAAATAATTATTAATGTTCATCATTTCAGATCACATACCATAACTTTTCCAACTCAATGTCAGCTTCCTATGAATTAGCTTCCTTTCCAGAATTCCACCAATTTCTTAAAAAAAAAAAAAAAAACTAATGCTGGAATACAATCATGCAGGTTAGCCCTCAGGAAAACTTCACATGATCCAATCATCTGATACACAGAACTGTGTGGTACAGGCTGAGAAACAGGTCTAAGAAGAGAGAGAATACCTGTGTGAAAATGGTTTTGGTTCAGGGAGTGTTGGTTATGAGGCTTCACCCACGCTAAGAGGAAGGTGCCAGTATTATGCCTATTCCCAAAGACCCTAATTCATAGAGTGCGTTCCCACCTGGACCCTATCAAGCTGCAATACTTTACAGCTGCTGAAGTAAGGTACTTTTCTGCTAACACAGCAAGTAAGGAGGGAGAAGCAAGCTATTCTGCTTTAATGCATGCACACCTGCCCAAATAAATGACTCTAGAACTGTTTCAGATTACAGGAGCACAACAGCTGCCAGAAAAGGGTTGGATGTAAGCAAGGAGACTTTCAGGCCAAACGTCACATCTCAAAATCTGAAAAAGGGGAGAGGAATAAAAGCACTCCCTGAACCAACACATTTGTTCTGTGTGCTTACAGCCCACTTCAGAGGAACAGAGAGCCATAAAGGGTTTGGTGTTTTGTTGTTTTTTAAAAGGATCTATGATCCTAATCTAAGGGAAAGATTTAGAAACTCTCTCACATGCACAACCACACTAGATTTGGGTGCAGATAAATAAATAGCCCTCCTGGTTCTCAGCACTTTAAAGTATTTTGCATGTCTGTGTAAGACTTGAAACTCAGATCAAGGAGGTTCTTTTCCCTAAACAGTGCTGGAATGGAAGGGGAAAAATGTAAAACTAGCCAAAAACAACAACAACAAAAACTGCTTTTTTTCAGAACTTCAGTATTTAAAGCTTACAGGATTTAACTAATTTAACTATAAATTTAACTAATAAATAAATAGTTAAAGGTAAAGGTAAAGGTTCCCTTGCTCGAAAGCCAGTCGAACCCGACTCTAGGGTTGCGGTGCTCATCTCCGTTACAAAGCCGAAGAGCCAGCGCTGTCCGAAGACGTTTCCGTGGTCATGTGGCCGGCATGACTAAACACCAAGGTGCACGGAACGCTGTTACCTTCCCACCGAAGTGGTCCCTATTTATCTACTTGCAATTTCTTGCTTTCGAACTGCTAGGTTGGCAGGAGCTGGAACTAGAGACAGGAGCTCACCCTGTCTTGCGGCACCCGGGTCTTGAACCACTGAACTACTGACCTTCCACAGCCTGCAGTTCAGCGTCTTAACCACTTGAGCCACCGCAGCTCCGGCAATAAATAGTTACTTGGTTTTAATTGTTCATGTACTTTATTGTTACCTGCCCTGGGCCCATTTTGAGAAGGGCAGGATATAAATTTAACTAATAAATAATAAATACATTTCTGAGCGCACTGAAGTTACTAGATTTCCCACAGAGATCGCACAGTTTGCAGATCAAGCCCTGGGTGCACCAGGCTTGCTATTCTGTAAAAGGCTGGTTTGGGCAGATCACTGTGTCTCACCTTAGCTGAAGAGTCAGAGCTGCTGAAACACACTGGTTTAAGATCCTCCAAGAGACTCACAAAGTTGGGATTCACCATCTGTTGCATTTTCGTTTGCATGAGCAGCCCCATGTAAACCCAAGGCACAGAACACATTAGTAGCAACTACATTACAACAGTGGAGTATCTGTTGCTTAACAAGAAAGAAAATGGAATTTGTTGCCTATGAGCACAGACTCAAGACCAGAAAAGCACACTAAAAAACAGCTCACATTTCATGGGGAAAGCCTATTTAGAAAGTGCAATAATGCAATCACCTTCTGCTGAAACAAGAGCTATTCTTACGGAACCACTTTTTAAAAAGCCACTGTGATTCTCTGGATAAAGAAACAGGAAAAAACTGTACTTGCTGTTTAAATACTAGTAAATAGTTTGTGTACCATTAAGACTAGTTTACCAGTAAAGGTCGTTTTACTAAAATCTAACCTTTATGGTGGCTTGTATCTTGAACAACCATCACCACTACCACACCACGCTCCTTGCCTGTGAGTATCCAAGAGGTGGTGGAAATCGACATTATTATTAAAACTTATTATTTATTAAATTCAACTTGCTAGGCTGCCTTTCCCTGCAAGCAGGGCTCAGGGCGGCTTACATCAAATAAACATAATGATACTCAATTAAATAACAATTAAAAATAAAAAAACAAATAAGCCTATTGATACTCCATTAATTAATAATTAAAAACTACTAAAACAATGTACATTCAGACAATATGTGAAAGGCCATGAAGCCACAGAAAAATGTATCAGAACAACAGCACAAGTGTTAAAAAAAACCCCTAAGAATCCAAAATATGAGGCCGGCTAAGTCACTGGTTTTACCATAACATTTATTTCAGAGGAATGGGCACAAGAAAAGCTGGAACTTTGAGACAGAGGTTGATTGATATAGACTTTGCTCAGTTTATGTCCATTCCTAGTTCTTAGCTTGCATACCTTTCCCGCAGCAGGCTAAAACTTTGTATATTTTGCATGCCAGCTGGAAGGAGTTCTGTCTTGCCCTATCCTGAAATGGGGGCTGTTCCCAAGTTTCCCACCTTTACCCAGTAATAACAAAGTACAGGTCCCTGATATTTATGGCCCTAACTCAGGATATCCAAAAGCAATTTCTCTTCCCTCTTCCTGGCAGATTATCACTATTTTTCTCCATAAATGGGGGACCATCTCCTTTCTGCCAATAACCTGAGAATGTTATGGTCTGGTTCTCTCAGGATGTTAACCAAGGCATCCTATATTCTCTATCATAATAATATCTACCCAAGACCAAATCAGGACTGCATAACTAGTTGTATTAACTGTCACATTCACTAATGCCTTTGCACAACTGCGAGAGCTTGAAAAATTAGTACCAGAATCATGTACGTTCTCAAGAGTCACATGAACAGCTTCCATGAGATCCCAGACACATCACAATCACAGCAGTGGCCCCATATGCTCCTCTGCACATGCACACAGGGCACCACCTAGATTAAAGGTAAAGGTTCCCTTGCTCGAAAGCCAGTTGAATCCGACTCTAGCGTTGCAGTGCTCATCTCCGTTTCAAAGCCGAAGAGCCAGCGCTGTCCGAAGACATTTCCATGGTCATGTGGCCGGCATGACTAAACACCAAGGCGCACGGAACGCTGTTACCTTCCCACCGAAGTGGTACCTATTTATCTACTTGCAAGTTCTTGCTTTTGAACTGCTAGGTTGGCAGGAGCTGGAACTAGGGACGGGAGCTCACTCCATCATGCGGCACACTCGGGTCTCGAACTGCTGAACTACTGGCCTTCCACAGCCTGCAGTTCAGCACCTTAACCACTTGAGCCACCGCAGCTCCTGGACACCTAGATTAAATAGTAACTATTCCCAATGTTGACAGTTCATATGACTAGCTCTTCCTTTAATCAGCATTTATCTACCGAATAAAGGACAATATTTATTGCCCTATCTGAAGGCTCAGTGGCTCCAAAGTATGCAACTGCATCCAGGCCCGTAGCCAGGGTTTTATGGCTTATGGGGCCATTTTTTCTCTCGTGGGGCTGCCATTATTTTTCAAATTAAAAAATTAAAACTGGGGGGGGGAGTCCTCTTTCTTTGCCACTCTCCCTTTGCTCTGTAGCCCCAAGCCCCCCAGCTTCCTTGCTTCAGCCAAGACAGAGCAAAAAGTTTCCCCTTTTCCAAGCATCAGACATGCCTGGGCCCCCGGCTTGCTTGCTCCCGCTGCCAGGAGATGCATGGGACCCGCGGGATGGGCTGGCCAGAAGAAACAAGCCCAGCCGGCCCCAAGCAGCAGTGCCGCCACCACCACCACCGAAGCTCACTTGCCCAATGGCAAGGGAGACCACCTTCTGCCCCTTTTAACCCCCTGCCAGGTGAGGTGGCCCACCTGCCCCACCAGGTCCCTTCCTCCTGCCAGACTCACCTTCCCTCCCCCGCCGTGTTCAGCTCATTCCACCTGCTTTTGCTCCTGCCACCCAGCTCCAGGACTGGCTCTACCGCCACTGGTGGCTCCCCCGGCCCTCCTCACCCTCCTCGGCAACAGGCGGCTCCACCGGCACCACCGTGAAGTTGGTGGGCATGAAGAGGGCCTCTCAGCCAGCCAGGCAACAGCGGCGCCTCATGTGAGGGAAGCTTCTGCCTGGAAGTGGGAAGGCAGGAAGCCAAAGGCGGTAACACCTGCCTGCAGGGCCACGGTGCTGGAAAGACCCTTGGTGGGCTCCCTGGAGACAATGGTTGGAGCACCGCACATGCTGGGTTTTTTTAAAAAAATGCTTTAAAATAGTTTAAAAGCATTTTTGGACGTAAATCTTGTGGGGCTGGACCGTTAAGGGAGGGAGCAGAACCTTGAATAGCCCAACTGTAGATATGGGCTAGCGCATGGCTAATTCACACACTTCTGGGTACAATTCTGGTTGCCCAGTTTTTTCCATGGTAATGATTTGCATATTGTGGAGTATATAAGTTGAGTCTGGGATCCGCACAGTACACATAAAGAAAGGACTTCAACCTCTTCCCATTTTAATGATCTTAAACAGCCCAAGGATGCTGTTTGGCTCATGGCTGGGTAGGCTGGCGGAGGGGAAGAACAAAGCACAAATCACCATCATGTTGATGGTGCAACACCATTTCCAGGGTGAACCTGGAAGTAACATAACACCACTCTAGGATCCAGAAGAAACTCTATGGTAAAAACAGTGTTTCTGCTGAATCCTAAAACAACGTGCTGTCACTTCTGGGTTCACCCTGAAAATGACATCACATCATAAACATAATGGTGCCTTGCTCGCCCTCCAACCTTGTACCAGCTGTCAGCCACCAGCTAGCAAATCTAGGTTAAACTCTTGTCCCATCCCAAGCCAAATCACTTTCCTGCAGATTCCGGGCCACTTTTGCCTCCTCGTGAGGAGAAGAGGCTGGGCTGCAGCGTGCAGCTGGGTCCTTGTTGGGGGTGGAGCCAGCGCCTCCCTAACAACCAGCTGTGCTCCTCCTCCTCAGTCTTCACTTCGTGCTCGGCCCACCCACCCACCCACCCTCTCTGTAGTGCAGGCTTTTGACTGATCGCCCCTTTTGATGGGGGGCTGGGTAGGAATTTTTTTGCCTCTCTTCTGATTGGCTGCTGAGAAGGGGTGTTTTTTGCCTACCCTGCACTGCAGTTAGTTAATTGTGGAATTTGGGGGGGGGGGGGGTGCCACATGATAAGTTTGTCACTTTATAGTTGGGGGCAGTGTTATGTCTTTGGATGGAGTTTATGTGGCTTGGTAAGCACCAATCAGCAACCTAGTGGGCGTGCATGGGTCTGACAGGATCATCCCTGTAGCTGCGCGGCCAAGGAAGAGGATGGCAGACTGCCTTTCGGATTGCTAGGACAGATCCTCCACACAAGCTGTGCAGTTGTGTTGGAGGGATCTTCACGGCATATCCCATTGCTGTGCCAGCTGGGTGCGAACCACTTACAGTTGGCTCCACCCAGGGGCAGGGTGGCTTGCCCATTCTACGGCAAGGATGGGGCTATGGGACCCCAGGCCTTGACCATGTCATTGTTCATTGTTTGCCCTTGCCGTTATGATGTTAAATTAAATAAGGTGGCCCTTAGTTTCCCAACCTGTGGTTGTCTGACTCTTTCTTCCGTCGGGGGTAGGGGGTGGGCAAAGATTCTGGATGCAGAGATGGAATGGGGGACGAAATACCTTTCTCCACACACACTAAGTTTCCAGTCCAAATCAAGCCGCACCCACAAGTGCATTCCCAAAAACCTGCAACTGTTATCCTATTGTCACACACAGTGGGGTCCCCAAATACCTGCATATGTGCACATCAGCCCTCAAAAGAATAAGAACCACCATTGTCTATAATATATGATTCATTTTCAACAGTACATCAGATCAAAACACAATAAGGAAAACAATTAAGAGCCAGCTAAGCCTAAACGTAGTCATGCCAGCCACATGACCACGGAAACGTCTTCGGACAGCGCTGGCTCTTCGGCTTTGAAACGCACCGCAACCCTAGAGTCTGATTCGACTGGCTTTCGAGCAAGGGAACCTTTACCTTTAAGCCTGCCTGTCACTGCACACACAACATTAGCAGGACAGAAAGAGGTTTAGTGCTGACTCCAACAATGTTCCCAAAGCATATCCTTTCACTTTCCACTGTAAGACAGTTAGCAAAATTCATTCCTGCTGCTCAAAGCAGAGCACTGCACTTTGGGGGTACTGTTGCAGGGAGGATGAATCTGTCATCTTCCTCAACAAGGCTTCTCCAAGGGATGGCTGGCCAACTCCCCACCTAAGGATCCTTGAGATATATAGGCCGTCAGTCCACATCTACTGGCAGGAAACAATAATGTCATATCATTCCCCACCTCATTTTTCCTTTTTTGCAGAAAACTAATCAGATAATTAAACAAGAAGGCATTTATTATTTGCCCATAAAAAGATGGGCTCAAAATGCCAGCCATCTGACACCTTGAAACTGATTCTTGCTTTCCCACCAAGAAATAATCACATTCCCATTTCATAAAACTGTAGGACAGAACTAGGTCACATAGTAATTGTGTGGCCTTAAAGGAGTTGCAGAGTTGGAATTTCACTTTGAAGTCAGAAAATGAGGTCAACAACACAGGAGGTGGAAATAAAAAAACCACCTTAAGGGCATTTCTCTTCTTTTGACATGCACATCACCCCTTATGAGAACTGCATGCTGTGGCCCCCATTCTTGAAGAGTTCACAAATGGGGGCTTTAATGAGCACGCCTGAAGAGCATGTGAATTTCACACAGCTCACACTTTAATTATTCCAAGGTACTGCCCCAACATGTACAAAGCTATTTTCACTAGCCTCTCTCTGCTCAGGCACATTCTGTAAGAACTCAAGGGGGGGGGGGAGAGTGTCTTAGAATGAAAAGATGCATTTGAAGACACGGTGCTGGCCAGAAACACACAGACACAAATATGGTAACACCGTAGGGGGGGGGAAGTATTTCAACTGTGCTCTGGGAAACCCAGGGGTCAAACAGAAGCTCTGTAGGACAAGAATCATAGTCCCCTGTGGACAGAGGAGCACTAGGTGTGTACTCTATTTATGTGGGGCAACAGTAAAACTCAGTAAGTCTAAGAAGAGTATTCTGCATGACAACATGCAGGGGTTCCCTCGGTAGATTAATCAACTTGGAAAGGGTTCTCTGAAGGAGAAGGGTAGGAACCACTGCTCTGAAAGAACAACAGGAAGCCTTGTACGTATCTTCTTAAACCTGCAAGCATTCACTGTCAAAGTTTGACTTGGGAATGTAGAAAGATAAAGCTTAAGCTGCCTCCAGTTTTGCCTAAAGTGAATTTCTAGGTATGTTTAGGAAGGTTCCTGCTCAGGTGAAGCATACCTGATGAAATGGTTGTGGGCATCTCCAAACACTTGTCTAATCAAAGAAATGGGGTTTGCTCTGTTTAATAAGGAAATGGATCCCAGGCCATTCAGGTTCTTCTGCACAGGGAGACCTCTTTCTACACACAGGGAAGTTCCCAAGTCTTGTGACTACAACTCGTGAATGAGTTGCCAGCAGATGCTAAGAACAATACAAGAAATGTTTATGGAGTCCTATGGGTAGTACACTCTCAGACAGTAAGCAGTTATTCAATGGAGCCCCAATTGTGCCAGCAGATCAGTGTCAACAATTATGTTAACTCTGGTCCAGTACATCTGTGGTTCTGTGATGGATGCCCTACCTTTGCACCCAAGGCTACAAAGAACCTTCTAAAGTCCTTGCTTCACACCGACCTCTGAAATAGAAAACCACAGAACTACAGAGTAATACCTCTAGGCTTTAGCATGTCATTAAATAACTGCAGACAAACCATCAGAAAGGGAATATAATTATTGCCTATCCCCAATATATAAGAGTCTATCATTTCAGCAAACCATAAATGTTTCAAAAGACAAAATTCCTAGGAAAAGTGATCAAACTAAATTTGCAGGTAACTAGATTAGCTCTTGTGTTTGATCTGCAAAGAAATGCCACAGCCCACCCATCTGGCTTCAGCATCAATAAGCCTCAAATACAAAACAGGGTATGTTGTCAGATTAACTCCCTGAAACGAACAGTAGCATTCATGATGGTCATATTAAAATCTCTCTCTCCACTTTTCATAAGATAAAGGGCTTTAAAATAAGGGCATGGAGCTTTCACTAACATGAAGGGAAGAGAAGAGGATGTGCCGGGAGGAGCCATGGGATCAACAGCTGCCATTCTCCAGGTGGGGCTGGAGATCACCTGGAATTACAACTGATCTCCAAATGACAGAGATCAGTTCCCCTGGAGAAAATGGCTGCTCTGGAGGGGTAGACTCTATGGTCCTGCTGAGGTCACTTTCCTTGCCAAACCTTGCCTCCCAAGGCTCCACCCACAAATCTCCAGGAATTTCCCAACGTAGAGTTGGCAACACTAAGGAGAGAAGAAAGCAGGAAAAGGGGAGAGTCTATGAGGGCTTTCAGGAAAGGGAAAGACAAAATAGTGGGAAAGGAGGAAATGAGATGCTCCCTCAAATCCTTGAAGGTTCCTGCTTGTTACAATCTAATAGAGAAGTCATCCAAATCTGAGAATACTTAAATCCAGTGACTGGAGCTGTGAATGTACAACAGATCTTTCTACAAACCTGAGAAATTACCCAGGTTTGTAGATAAATATGAAATCTAAAAGAAATACATTGGGGTTTTTTTTAAAAAAACCTGCAAAATGAGAAAAGGAGCACCTGTAACTTTTGTGGATGTTACTAGGGAACCACAGCATTCCAGGCTTAGTTCTGCCAGTCAAAGTCAGTGGGAGGGGGCAGGGGCCTTTCCAGGGCTGCTTTGGCCTTTGAGGAAAGACTCAGTGGGGCCAGGCCTAGAGTTTCTAGTTCCAGGTTGGGAAATTCCTGGAGATTTTGCAACAGAGTCTACGGAGGGCAGGTTTGAGGAGAGGAGACACTTCAGCCACATCCACCACCATACAGTCCACCCTCCAAAGCAGCCTCAAGGGAGAGAGATCCCTGTTATCTAGAGTTGTAACTCTGGGAGATCTTCAGGTTCCACCTGAAGGTTGGCAACTCAAGGCCTTGCAGCAACTACTGGGTGATTTGATACCACCTGACTTGCATGATTTTCGTACACCTGGCTGATTGCTACTGTTCAACAGCAGCCACCCTATGAAAGCCAGGGTGTTATTGTTGTTAGAACTTCACAGTAGGGTCTGGGAGACCCAGGTTTGAGCTCCACCTTGCTGTGGAAGCTCACTGGGTGATTTTGGACCAGTCACGCACTCTCAGCCTAACCTACCTCATGGGGGTGCCTTTTTCCCCCTCCATGCCTTGCAAAAGTCCCAGCTGAGCTGCAAAGACTGTCAGTTTCATGCTGCCCCAGCTGATCCTCTCTTGCAGCTCCCAGCATGGAGCTGAGAGCTCTGTCTGCACCACCTCGGCTGGGGCTGGCTTGCCGTATAGCTGACCCAAATAAAAGCAAAAAAAAAGGCTTTTTTCGGGCTCAGCTATATTGGTAGCTGGATACAGATCTCTGATCTGTAGTCGGCATAAGTAATAAACGAAAAAATACCGATAAGGTATTTATTCAGATTGGTTTATACCAAACACACACCCCTAGTTACAGTTATTGAAATGCAGGCTGTGTTCCTGTGTCCTCGATGCCTCTCCTTGCGTTCCAAAACCAATGCTTCATAGTGCATATTTGACTGTCAAAACCTTGAGGCAATCTAAAACAAAAGGAACTACCAATGCTGACTGCCTCACAAGAATTTGTCCAGGGATTTAAAAAAAAATGCAAATATGAATCAGTCGCAAATATGTTTTAGAAATTCCTGTAGGCTATTCTTTATCATGCGCAAAAAATATAAAAACCTATGAAGAGCATTGCAACCTACATAGTCATGCTGCAGCTTACTCGGCTCCTCAAAAACAGCTTTGGATTTCAAGCCCAAGTAAGAACACATTTAAAGCATTATCACCTGTTTTGCCCATTTCTTGAGAATACACTACCAAAAAAAAAAAAATATTGTGGCACCTTGAAGACTAATGCACTGCAGTAGAAGATTTTTGTGAGCTAGAGCCCACTTCATCAGAGACATGAAGCTTACACCATTAGCAGAGAGAGAGAGATTCACCCAAAGCTGCAAGCAGATGGGGAAAAGAGGGGTAGTTATTACATAGAGAGACCAGAAGACCAACTTTCCCAAATACAGGTGTTACAGCAGATTGCAAACAAGATCCACCGCAGCCTGCAGTCAGGAATTTTTTCTTGGGGGGGGGGTCACTAATTAACTTAAATTAATTTAAACTGAGCTGATAAATATAGACTCCGCCTTCTTTTTGTTCTCTAGGGGATCAGGGAGGGAGGGAAGCACGGCACGGCCTCAGAAGCTAAGCAGCCTGCTCAAAGCAGGGTCAAGAGAGCCAGTTTAGTGTAGTGGTTAAGTGCGCGGACTCTAACCTGGGAGAACCGGGTTTGATTCCCCACTCCTCCACTTGCACCTGCTGGATTACCTTGGGCAAGCCGTAGTTCTGATAAGGGCTGTTCTTGAAAAAGAGCAGTTTCTGTCAGAGTTCTCTCAGCCCCACCCACCGTACAGGGTGTCTGTTGTGGGGAGGGGAAGGGAAAGGAGTTTGTAGGCCGCTCTGAGACTCCTTCAGGTAGTGAAGGGCAGAGTATAAATCCAATCTCTTCCTCTCCTTCTTCTTCTTCAATACTTGGAAGGGAGGCCCCCGAAGAAGACTCAACAGGGGAAGTCAATGGCAAACCATCTCTGCTTCTCACTTTCCTTAAAAGCCCCTTTCCTTAAATGACCAGCTTGGTCTGCATCCTCTGCACGGGGGACGCCATGCCCAAGCGAGCTGCCCCGCGCCACACACGACTGAACTCCAAGTCCCTCAGCTGCTAGTCCCATCTCTCTCAGCCGGAAGAAGCCAACTTTTTTGGAAGGAAGGAATCAAGGATTACTGGAAAACATTAACTTCCTCCTTGTTGGGGGCCACGCTTTACACTTTAGAGGCTGCGCTGGCCGGCCAATCAAAGGAGGAAGGAAGCCAGGAACCAATGACACCAGCGTTTTGGTTAGTTCCCACGCACTTCGGGCCGGCATGTCAGCAGTACAGCGTGGCTAAGCTTTGCAACTTGCAATGCAAGTATGTATAGAAATATTAATTCCTGTAGGCCTCATGTCTCCCTTTGAATGTTATGTAGCATCATGTTTCCCCTTGGAATGCCTTTTGCTCTCACCCCCTGGTGTTCTAGCTTCCTATGCCTGACCATTTGCTCAATTGCCCTGTCATATAAACACACATGTTTCACACTTCTGGCAGACCTACTGGAGCCTAGCTGCCAGGAGTCACGTACCACATGGAGGGGTGGTTAGAGGGAGTGGTTAGGGTTTGGAGTCACATTCTGCAGGTGGGGCTTCAATACTACTGACCACTCAAGACACTTGGACACTTTCAGATCTTGTTCAATTGGCTCCTGGCCCGGGGTCATTTGAATCCTGAAATTGCCCTTTATTAGTCTGAACCCAAAGACACGAGCTCAGATTTTCTGCTTGCTGTTCTGTTCCTGTTATCTGCTGTCTGTGAAATGCTTTGTTTCTGCCATGTGGCTGGCAGACAAAGGACTGGGTTGTGCAGCTAAGCACATGGCTGCATACTGGCCCAAAGATGAAACTTAACTGGACTTTATGCTGATGCTTCTGGACTATGGATCATCCTGGTAACTATGAATATCCGTAATGTGTAGTAAGGGCCACAGAGGGCCATAGGTGTTTTCTTGTTTTCAGTACTTTCTGTAGTCTGTGTTAAGTTCTGTGATAAATAAAACTATTTCTTGTTTAAATACTGTCTGATTGATGGGTAACTGATCTCCAAGGCTGAATTCTTGTGCCTAGCTGGCTATGCTACCATTAAATCTTAAGAGTGCATCTCTAAGGAGGTGTTGGAGCTGGGCATTGTGGTTATTGTTTGTTAATATAGGAGTCCTTCCCTCATTCCTAGTGAGGCGTGGGGGCCGGATCCTATACGCCAGGTGTGGCAGATTTTTAGCAAGAGCCACGTG
>NW_015161951.1:820596-820811 GCF_001447785.1 Gekko japonicus | reverse complement strand
CTTTTATACCAAAGGTGGAGCATGGGAGAAGCGCAGAAGTCTGGCTGTTGCTGGCTTATGAGGCCCCTAGTGCACAGAGACTGTGAATTGGGTCTGCCTTGCTCAATGCTGTGCATGTAACCAGCCAGGAGTTGGGAAGCAAGAGGCCAGTTCGTCATCGGTGCTCTCAAGTGTTTCACAGGAGATCACAGATCTGTCCTGCAAGAGTGGTGCTG
>NW_015161951.1:801822-819273 GCF_001447785.1 Gekko japonicus | reverse complement strand
CAGTACAGCGTGGCTAAGCTTTGCAACTTGCAATGCAAGTATGTATAGAAATATTAATTCCTGTAGGCCTCATGTCTCCCTTTGAATGTTATGTAGCATCATGTTTCCCCTTGGAATGCCTTTTGCTCTCACCCCCTGGTGTTCTAGCTTCCTATGCCTGACCATTTGCTCAATTGCCCTGTCATATAAACACACATGTTTCACACTTCTGGCAGACCTACTGGAGCCTAGCTGCCAGGAGTCACGTACCACATGGAGGGGTGGTTAGAGGGAGTGGTTAGGGTTTGGAGTCACATTCTGCAGGTGGGGCTTCAATACTACTGACCACTCAAGACACTTGGACACTTTCAGATCTTGTTCAATTGGCTCCTGGCCCGGGGTCATTTGAATCCTGAAATTGCCCTTTATTAGTCTGAACCCAAAGACACGAGCTCAGATTTTCTGCTTGCTGTTCTGTTCCTGTTATCTGCTGTCTGTGAAATGCTTTGTTTCTGCCATGTGGCTGGCAGACAAAGGACTGGGTTGTGCAGCTAAGCACATGGCTGCATACTGGCCCAAAGATGAAACTTAACTGGACTTTATGCTGATGCTTCTGGACTATGGATCATCCTGGTAACTATGAATATCCGTAATGTGTAGTAAGGGCCACAGAGGGCCATAGGTGTTTTCTTGTTTTCAGTACTTTCTGTAGTCTGTGTTAAGTTCTGTGATAAATAAAACTATTTCTTGTTTAAGGACTGTCTGTTTGATGGGTAACTGATCTCCAAGCCTTAAATCCTCGTGTCTAGCTGGCTATGCTACCATTAAATCTTAAGAGTGCATCTCTAAGGAGGTGTTGGAGCTGGGCATGGTGGTTATTGTTTGTTAATATAGGAGTCCTTCCCTCATTCCTAGTGAGGCGTGGGGGCCGGATCCTATACAAAGTACTATTTCCAAAGTAAAGAGGAAGATTGGGGAGACTGGGGTATTGTGGGGGGGGGGCTTTAAAGATCCGATGGGGGCACCACTCCTAAAGCCCCACCGCTAGCTACACCCCTGATCCACTGTGAAGAGTAAACTATTCAGAGTGGGTGTGGGCCACTCCCAACAGAAGCAGAATTAATCTAAACCGAGTACATAATATGTGTAAAGAGAACCAATTACTTTCTGTAAAGAGCAACTCATCTCAATTCTTAACTGAGTGCACACCTGAGATTACCATGAATTTTCAGCTCAGCAGCTTCTTGCCGCAGTATCCTTTTGAAACTCTTCTTACCAAGTAATGTTACCTTTAAGTTTTTTAGTGTCCAGGGAGGGAAAAAATGCTCCCCCATTCAACAGATGTGATACTATCAGACTGTTAAAGGGGGCCAGGAGAAAAGCAGTTTTTTAAAAAGTAACCCTATCATGTCATCGGCAAGCATCAACCTCAGATATACAGATACACTTGAAACCATTATAGGCCACCAAAGTGACCTGCGCGATGGGAGAAATAAGTGATGAACATGGGCTCCGGTCACACAGAGCATTAGGCACGCTAGAGGGACGGAAGATAGGCGGATTTTCCAGGCGCGATCTCACCGCCACATCTGGGAAGCGTCGAGCTCCCGTGGTGAACCCGAGGCTTCCTGCGGAAGATGTGCAGTAAAATACTAGTACCTCGGAGGTACTAGTTTCCTGAAACCGCAGGGCAAGGGCGGGCGTCTGATCGCATTTCTGGTCGTAGTTCCGGCGCCCGCCCATGTCCCCTCGGAAAAAGGTTGGTTTTTTCCAAAGTCTCAACGGATGCGCACAAGCACCCAAGGGAGCATGCGCACATTTGAGTTTAAAAAAAACCCCAACCCCGTTTGCCCCGCGCCCCACTTCTTTGCCGCACCACAAGACTGTGGAGTGATCGGCACCTCCCCCCTACCACGGGACCTCCATCAGTAGGTCTGCTCGAGCAACCGCGCAGTTTTTAGCCCCGGGGCTAACAGCCACGTTTCCCCCCCGCATTTTCCTGCCCGTGTGATTGGGACCTTCATAAGACTCACCTTCCCAAAAGCCACTGCAGAATGACCTCTTTGCCTGCAATCCTTGTCTTTATTGCTAAACCGGATACAATAGCAGGCTGCACCTATTTCATTACAAGCTATTCTCTGTCCCCATCAATGGTACACATCTGTACAGCAGACTTGCAAATATAAGTGACCTATGATGAGCAAGGATTGCCTGTAACAGTGCAATCCCAAGTAGAGTTATAACCTTCTTAGTCCACTGAAGTAAATGAACCCGACAGGGTACAACTCCGTTCAGGATTTTCACTGGTGACTTCCAAGGTGGGATGGGTTTTACACAGATAGGGTTGTGGGGAGGGGTTGTCTCCTTTTTTGGAACCCACATTCTCAAACTGTGGAGCACAAGTCACCTGGAAGCAGAGCTGTAACCAGCGGTGGGGCTTTAGAGGCTGTGCCCCCTATAAATTACGGGGAGCCCCAGCTCCAGCCAGTGTGTCAGCTCTCCGAGAGGTCTTGGAGAGTTCTCAAGAGATCTGACTCACTGGCTGGCACACAGCCGCAGACACAGTGAGGCGCTGGGGTGGGCCATTCTCTAATGGCCCACCCTGGCACCTCACTGCGTCTGTGCCAGCTTGGATAGCCGAGGAGGCAGTCAAGCACCAGGGCAGCAAGTGCCACCAGCTGCCCTGCTGCTTCCTCTTCGGCCCTCCTCACAGAAGAGTCGCTCGTGGTGACATCACTCGTGTTGGGGAGGGCACAACACACACCCCATCCCAAAGCTCCCTTCTGGGAAACTTCCTGGGTACGGGGCTGCCTGGAAGATGAACTGAAGTGCTGTGACAAGCACTGTGACATCTTCCCTCTTCACATATCCTGGACAGGAACTTGACCATCAAGAGGTGAAGGAAGGTGTCCTTTGAGTCAGTGTCTGGAGTAACCATGCAGGCCTTACAGACTGGCAAAAGAGGGGAGCAAAACTGGAGGACCCCTAGAGATATCTATAATAGCTACCCTCTAATTTCACATGCAGCAATCTATGAACATTTTTACACTCACCAGAAAAGTCCACATGGGATTAGGGGGTGGGGACACCTTTGAAGGTAAAGTGCAAGTCCTGTTTTAAGCTATAATTTATTAGTACATGTACCATTATAGAATTTTATTTCATCATTAAGAATTTAACAAAGATTTAAGATCTTCCGATAGCTTTGATTAGTGAGCCTGAAGATTGGTCTGTTATCCTGTGGACTGATTTGCTATATTTTAGAATGTTCCAGCCATTATTTTTACCCTCACCCAAAATCTGTTCTTTGACTTCCTGTTCTCTAAGCAACTATATTTTAGTCGAGGACTGGTGCCATGTTATCTTGAAGGGTGGAAAGTATATAAGGTCTGTCTTCTTCATGTCCCTCTTGGAAATGTGGGATTTGCTCTAAACAGAGAGTAGGGGGGATTATGCTTAAGAACATAATGGTTGAACCTTTTTTTTCCAAATACCAGGCCCTGACCTTTTGTCTGCTTTATCCTATAAAGGGCTTTGAGTCTTGTTCAGTATGCCAGCTTGATAGGGAGACCTGAGCACTCTCTCGAGGTCGCATCAAGAATGATTATTCTTAGTAAAACTGTATGCTCTGTCAGCAAATGCCTTGAGTGAGTCTTCTCTCTCCCAGACTGATCTTGGAGAAGTGGGGGGTTGCACTGGGTTTTAGGAAATTCCCCTAACAGGTATCTTTGGATAAAGTGGGCTAACAATAACGTGTTAGTTTTTATGGAGTTACTTGCAAGGGTTGTTTGGAGGCCAGGAGAGAAGACTACCTTAAACAGCAGAGATGGTCAAAATTAAATTTAGGGGGAAAGCGGTTTTCTGCTACTTTCTACAAGTTTCCAGAGAGATTCTGACACTGACTGTAAATGGATTCCAGCAAATGTTGATGCACATACATGAGTAATAATTTTTCACCACTGATGTTGGGGTTAGAGACAACAAACTGAACTGACCTACCAGCAAACATGAGCTTCAATCGCTCCTTCCTTTATTCCAATGCCTCTTCTCCACTCCTCAAAAGAAGGTGGGCTTGTTTTGCCCCCATGAATAAGCAACTGCCAGATGTCTCCCAGAATTTTATCACAGCTTCCAGATTCAGGAGAAGAAATAAAAGAACTCTGTGTTCATAGGAACCATTCCACATGCAGCAGGCAGAGGCAGCAATGATTTGGCAGGCACAGAAAGCAGCACAAAATATCACTGTGCTAAAAAGAAAGAGACAGCCAGAGACTACTAGAGAGGAGAAGCCCTGATTTGAAACATAGGCCACTAGGCCCTGGCGAGTTCTCAGAAGTCAGTCCCACTGTGCATAAAGTTTACTCCCCCTTGAACTTACAAAGGCAGCTTCAGAGCCAGTTTACAAAGACTACACTGAAATTATTATTAAATTATTATTATTGCCTTGCCAGGTCTTGCTGTGTATTGGAACCAGTAGAGTGCGTTCATCGATCGGTTGGAGCTACAGCTCGGGAAACATTAAAACTTGCAGCCCAAACTCTTGCCACTAGCATGACCAGATTTCCACCACCAGCGCTTTAGCTACGAAATCCGTTTTCTCGTTTAGCATGAAAGGATCGCTTAAACTCACACACACCTGGTCGCGCCCTCTCGAGCATATTTTCCTCAAGCCCCTTCTGCCAGAAATATACCACCCACCCTTCCGTCTGCCATTTCTGACCTTCTTCGCATTTCCCCATCCTTTAAAACCCATACTTTTCCCAAAAGAAGGCGTGGGGGGGGGGGGGAATAGGGAGAAATTTTAATTAGTATATCTCAACTCCGCAGACACTGAAGCGGACCGCAACCCCAACTGTAACTCTTCCCCTGCTGGAGTGCCAATTCCCCAACCCTTCCCTAGAGCTGCCTTCTTCGCACCCGCCGACCGCGGCCAGCAGGAAGCGACCGACCTCTTTGAGAACTTCCCAGGATCCCGTCTGGGAAGAGGCGCCACAGTGTTGCGAAGTGTCTCGCCGGAGTCTGCCCCTCGGCCAGGGCGAGCGAGGAGGCCACTTACCCAAGTCCAGAGCAGGTCCCCGCACAGCCTTGCTTTCCCTTTCCTTTCCTTTCCCAGAGCAGCAGGGCTCCCTCCCGCTCGGCTCCCCAACGCCAGCCTCGCCTCCCAGGCTTGCCCTTCCCGTCTCTTCTCTTCCTCCCAACAGCAGGGAGCAGCCCTGACGTCACTCCCGAGCTCCTCCCACCTCAGAGACTGGAGGAGAGCGAGGAGCGACGGGCCACCGGCTGGCTGCGATTGGCGCCGCCGACAGTCGCTCCGCGCCCGCTTTGGGGTTTTGCGTTTTTGTTTTGGCCAGGCGAGGGAGAGGAGCGGGCTTTACCTAGAGCTGGGCGGGGGAGACTGCCGCGGACTGGCACTGGAGCCCCGCCGGAGCTCAGACACCAAAGCTTCGTTGGGGCGTAATTGCAAATGTCCACAGACGAGCGGGTTTTTCCCGCACGCTTGCAAAGACTCGGAAGTGCCGCCGCGGAAAAGTAGCGTCTCCCAAACCTTGGCCAGCCCTAACGTGCTTGATCGCCGCCCTGCCAGACACGCGGGTTAGGCTGCCTAGACTAGACCAGAGCACACGGAGGACTAGAAGGATGCTTGTAGCCGGCTTGATCTTGGAGACTTTACTCACGGCAGCCACCAAGAGTGATGTCGCGCGGACGAATGAGTAAAGTTCCAGGCGGACGCTGCCCGGTTAAGTTTACTTCTTCCTTTCTGTCCTCCCAGATGAAAAATCATCGCAGCAGTCTGAGCCCAAAGAAAGGTAAAGTCATACAGGGATTGAATCAATCAGTTAAATCCCGGCTGTTAGCCTTTTGCAACTTCTAATAAATGGTGGGGTCAATTTAAAGTCGCCGCTTACGTTTCATTGATTTATTTCCATCATTTATACTACAGATTTATCCCCAGTGGGAACTCTGGGTTACATCTTCTGTCCAACTTTTATCTTCACAACAACCCTATGAGGCAGGCTCTGCTGAGACTGGCCCAAGTTTGCTCAACAAGTGTAGGGATTCGAACCTGGGTCTCCCAGATCCTAGTCTGACACTGCAATTGCCCTGTCTACAGGCAGAAATTAAACAAGGCAGCTTTTTCTTCTCGTGGATGCCATAGCTGAATGTCTAGGGTTGCCACCCTCCAGTTGGTGGCTGGAGCTCTCCCACTATTATAACTGATCTCCAGTCAATAGAGATCAGTTCACCTCTATGTGAACTCTATGGCATATTATACCCTGTTGAAATCCTTCCCTTCCCTGAACCCCACCCTCCCCAGGCTCCACCCCCAGAATCTCCAGGTATTCCCCACCTTGCAGCTGGCAGCCTTACGACTTTTGGAATGTGATGCAGGCACATTAACTTTGACTCCCAGCAAATATTTCCATAACTACATGAAGGATCCGCACTGCAATTTATCTCTGTTAAATAAATTTTATCTCAGTGTGGAAAAGTTGTCAAACTTCACTTCACACTGATTTATTCTTCACCTTTGCCAATAATTTCTGCCATGCTTCCAAATTGTCTGTATTTCTCTGCACACATTCTGCCCCCAGTTCACAGTACAAGGTGCTGGATGAAATTAATAACTTAATGCACACTGCTAGAGGGAAATACTCGCACGGAAGTGGGGGAGTCACACTGGATGATACTTTGGGGTATGCATACCATCGCAGTACCTCATTTGTGTGCACACAGTTCTTTATCAATCAGTGGGATCGCCTTTGCTGAATCTGAGGCACTGTTATAAAAAGATGGTTATAAGTATCAATGAACCACAACAAATCTAAGGCATGGAAGCCTTTAGATAGGCAGGCTGTGATTGTATGCCATTGCTCATCTGAAAAGAAATCGAAGTTGACAAAATATTTATGAACATGGCTGAAATTCCTCCATCAAAAAATAATATCTATGCAAGTTAAGGCAAGTCCCTGACAAGGATTTCAGTTTTATCTTTTCCTTCTTGAATATATTGCCATTTATTGTCGGAGACTAAGCGATTAGGGAGGTTGCTATTCTGTGCACTCCCAAAAATTGAGCAATTAACAAAACAAGCCTCTGTCATGCCTAGGCTAGAAAAAGCAGCAGCAGCAGCTGAGTTTTACAGGTTAAGATGCTGTTAAAGCCAGTTTGGGTTTTTTGCGATCAGTTGTCAGCCTTATGTCAAAGCCACATAATGAGAGCAAAGTTCAAGTCCAGAGGCACCTTTAAGACCAATGAAGTTTTATTCAAGGTGAAGTGTAGTGGGTTAAAGGTAAAGGATTCCCTTGCTCGAAAGCCAGTCGAGTCCGACTCTAGGGTTGCAGTGCTCATCTCCGTTTCAAAGCCAAAGAGCCAGCGCTGTCCGAAGACATTTCCGTGGTCATGTGGCTGGCATGACTAAACACCAAGGTGCATGGAACGCTGTTACCTTCCCATTTATCTACTTGCAATTTCTTGCTTTCGAACTGCTAGGTTGGCAGGAGCTGGAACTAGAGACGGGAGCTCACTCCGTCATGCGGCAACCCGGGTCTCGAACTGCTGAACTACCGACCTTCCACTGCCCGCAGTTCAGCGTCTTAACAGCATGGTTTACTGGTACACAACAAAAGACAACAACTACTGGCCGGCTGGCCAACTATATACACACCTGGGTACACTCCCCTAGGTCCCGTTGGTAGGTTTAAATCTCCGGCCACGGTCCTATTGGTTCCCAAGTGGAGAGACTAGGAGCCTAGTCCCCATTGTTCCTACCGAGTCAAGCTCGGGGGGTATTCGCTGGCCCCTGGTGGCGGCCAGCGGACATAACACAAGGTATAGGCTTTTGTGTGCACACACACTTCTTCAGGTATCTTCTTCACACTTCTTCAGATAGTAGCCAACATGGCTGCTCACCTGAATTCACATAATGGGAGCAATCCTTAAACAGTGTGCTCAGAATCCTACTCTGGCCTATTCAATGAGGTTTACTCCCAGAAATGTGTTCTCAGGATTGCACTGCGTATTGCATCCCGCCCCCTCCCCCCGTTTCAATCACACTCTCGATCCACAAAGACTTCTAGCCTAGGCAATAGAATGTTATCAAGTTTATTAGCTTTGAAATAGGATATCCTCTGCTTGAAGGATTTCCAACCTCCAGGTGGGGCCTGAAGGTCTCCCAAACAACTGACCTCCAGACCACAGACATCCATTCCCCTGGAGGAAAGGGCAGCTTCAGAGGGGTGGACGCTGTGGAATTACATCTCCGCTGAGCTCCCTCCCCTCCCCAAATCCCTCCCTCCCCAGGCACTGCCCCCAAATCTCCAGGAATTTCCCAATCCAGAGCTGGCAACCCCATCATTCCTTTGTGGTGCAAGGCAGTTTATAAATCCAAATGTCAAAACATACAAGGAGCAGTAAAACCCCAACCAGCTTCCCTGCTCCAAAGAAAACACCTGCAGACTACAACCTATTAAAAAACCCTAGTGAAGAAAACAGCCCGGCAGCCCCTCCTAAACACTTCTGAGGATGATGTCCCCCTCACCTGCTTAAATAGTCCTTTCCGTAGGGCTACTATAGAAAAGGCAGGGGCTGCAGTTGATGCCAGGCAGGCTATTTCAAAGCAGAGGCATATCCCAACCTATCTCCCTTTACAAACAAATGACCAGTTCACACACAACGTGGCTGCCACCACAAAGACCTTCCCCTGCAGCTGGCTTGCACACTATGCCAGAACCAAAAAAAAAGAACACCACTTGGCAAAAAATAACTTACAAGCAAATAAGCAAGTATATAAAGATCAAATAAGCATAACAGCAAGTATAATGTAAATCAAATAAGCATAACAACAAGTATGATATAAATCAATAGGCCAAAGTGCAATGATAAATCAGTCACAGTCTTCTCCAGCATAGAGGCAATATCAAAGTCCAAATTGGAGTGCCAAACATCAAATTTTCTGAGCCATCAAAAGCCTCTGAGCCATCAAAAGCCGACGCGTAATCCGAATGCCTGAAGCCGCGTTTCGAATTATTCTTATTCAAGTATGGCTGTAATGGGACCCAGTCTCAAAAGCTGGCATATGCTAAGCAGCTACAAACACACACATACACTTTTCTTCATTGGGGTGGGAATGTCACTTGTGACATGTGGAGGGGCATCCAAAGCTTAAAAAAATTACGCAATTGCCCTATTGCAGCTGCGCAGTAGTGTCAAGCAAGTGTCTTTTATTTAAATCCTCATGGTTCAGTCTTTGTGCATGCATTTTAGCCTTAGTTTGTTGAATGAAAGGGAAAACAAAGGAAGGCAGGCAAAGGGGAAAAATCATCTTGAAACTGACCAGACTATTTTTGAAACTAATAGAGTAGCTGCTAGGTGCCATTTTCCATATTGCCAAGCACTAGGGGATTTTCTGCTGTGTTATCAGCCACCGTGAAAGATGGGAGTCACACAATCTCATAATATGGAGGAACATGGTGAGTGTACAGAATGCACGGCAGAACCCAATGACACTGGCACCGCAAGCTTCAGTCATTGGCAACGTGTGTGTGTGTGTGTGTGTTCAGCAATTCAAGACTAGCAATAGTTCTGGATTAGCGTTTTATCACTAGTCTTGCATTTTAAAAAAAAAAGGGCGGGGGGGGGGGGGGAATCAGAAAGTTGTGTTACAGGATGCAGTCCATCTTGGACTTCTGTTTACAGTGGTGGAGATAGATGGGCAGGAACCACTTTGAAGTGGGCGGGGAAGCTGATGTCAAGGCGTGACAAAAGACAGGAGATAAAACTCCAGTGTTTTCTTTCTGCTCTTTGGTTCGCTTCGGCTGGGCAACAACAACAACAAAAAAGTCACCACAAAAGAGTACTCAAAAAATGCGGGGGGGAAGCAAAAAAAAAAAGTGAAGCCAACCTGGAAACAATCAAAACATGTGCAGAAGGGGGGGAAACCCTGACGGACATGTAACCTGAATGGGAAGGGAAACTGACATGCATAAAAGGCCATAGTATCTCTGGGTGTTTGGGTTGTTTTGCATCCAGTGGTACTGTATATGAGAGGCAGTCAGAGTGCACACGTTCTAATTCTCTGACACATTGTCAGTCTTGAATAAGGCTTTGATATAATGAAAACAACACTTTTTTATATTCTTACCCATTCGTGCTATATTTTCAATTACAAGTCAGCCCGAGGCTCGTCTGTATCACCTTAACAAAGTGAAAATGACAAGGCTTTTATATTATATCTGATGAAACCCTGAAGCTTTTAACAATGCAATGTGAGAACTATCACTGTGTTCCTAAAAGTGTTAATATTTTCACTGTGGCATTTTACGATATTTTGGGTATACTTTTAACAGGCATTTAAAACAACATTAATAGGAATATCCAACTCAAAGATGAACCAATGAGATTAAATACAAAACTTCAGTCCTCTAAGATGAAGTGAAACTCGTGTAATTAGAGGTTAGAGAGCTAAGTGTTAGAATATGGGAACCTACAAGTGGGAACCCTCAAAACTGTAAGGTAGATTAGGCTGAAAGTATTTGACTGGCCTCCAATCACCCAGTGAACTTCCAAAGCAAGATGGAGGTTCGAACCTGGGTTTCCAGACCCTACTCTGAAGCTGTAGCACACTGGCTTTAATAGGGTGGCTATTGTTGAATAGTAGTAAGGAGCCAGGCTTACATAAGTCATGTGAGGTGGGTGGTATCAAGTCACACAGAGGTTGCTGCCAGGTAGGCCTGGCCCCAACAAGTCCTCCCTCAAAGACCAATACAGGCCTGGAAAGGACCCTTTCAGCTCCCCCTGCCTTTTACTCCGAAAAACCTAGAATTCTGTGGTTGCCTAGCAACAGCCACTGAGGGAATCCATTGTTTTTATCATTTGGGTTGTGTTGTGTGTGTTTTTTAATCCAATGTATCTTTTTAGATTTCAGATTTTTCTGCAAACCTGGGATGTTGTTCAGGTTTGTAGAAAGATCCGTCTTGCCTGTTCCAGTAACTGGATTTAAGTATCCTCAAATTTGACTGACTTGGCTGTTAGAATACACAACTGGGAACGTGCAAGGACTTGCAGGAGGCATCTCATTCCTCCCTCCCCCACTATAGGTGCTTTCCCTTTTCCCGAAAGCCCCCATAGACTCTCCCATTGTTTCTACTACTGTTTCCTGGCACAAACACACACAAAAACTTACTTAGAGGGGCAGCCTATGTATATTCACGTTTCTTTGCAATTAGAGTACTTTTCTGTTTCAAAATGTTGGGAGTTGTTTAATCACCCAGTTAAATTCTATAATTTAAGAAGTTGTGGCAGAAAACTTCATCTACAAGTTGTCAGCTACGCTGCCATTGTAAGTGGGGGGAGGTAGGAGGCTGCTGGGTTCACATCTTCAAGTATTGGAATGTTAACTTTCACTTCTTTCGCTGTGTCTGAGCTCATGACCTTGATACCTTACTCCTCTGGCTTCGCTGGGAATATGAGCCCGTTAGTTTAGGCGTGCTGCAGTTCACCCTCTGATTGGCCCGAGTCCATCAGGGGACCCCACTTTGAATCCTGTATGCCTTCCCCCTTTCCCATCTGTGGAGATAGATCTAACACTGAACATATGCACAGATGACCTGCCTTTATTGTACTCAATAAACTTGATCCTTCTGAAGGAACACTGTTGAGACTGATTGCTGTGGGACTCTGACAGAGTGTTAGATCTGCCATAATCCTCGACCCTGTACCTCAACATGAGCGACGAGGAAGGCGGGGGTGTTCCAGTGACCACTGTGGAAGAGGTCCCTGTTATGATGGAAGAAACCCCCATCACAACTGGTGCAAGTGGGAAACCTTGGTGAGACCCTTATTCATGGGCCCAGATGTCAGCTGAGACTCGAGAGTCATGGATCACAACCCCCCGGCTGGGGGGGGGCGCCAGCCATTACGACTACCTCCCCTACCAAGAGAGTGGCTATGGTTTCGGGATATACGGCGGTGGGGGCGAAAATCAGCTGGAATGAGTGAAGTGCCAGCTGCAAGCCCAACAAGAGGAGTTACAAGAGGAGCTGCATGAGATGATACTCAAGATACCCCATATCGTCACTACTATGGTTCAGCACGAATTGCAGCTGCAGCAACCTGTCGCACCAGCAACCCTGCCAGGCCAGCGACTGCCCCAGGGACAGGAGCCACCTGCGCTAGTACCAGTCCCTGCCAAGCCAGGTGTTCTAGCCGGCCCACCGGGGCTGCTCCTGTGATCCCGGGGCTGGAGTGTCCCAAGGAACTGTTAGATGCCACATTTGATGGCAATCCCGAGAAGCTCACCTTCTTCCTGTTGCAGGCGCAAAGTTCCTCCAAGACTGGGGCCATATCTTCCCCTCTGACGAGCATCGTGTGGATTACATTGGTGTCAGGAAGGGGGACCCCCAGCCCCCTCTCTGCCTATACAAGGGACCCCAGAGGGGCCCAATGGATCACACGCCGTAGGTTTGGCCCACAAGTGCAAATATAGGGTGCTTTGGGAGGGAGAGCACAGGGACAGACTCGGAGGCCCCGAAGAGGGGGACCCCTCCGAGAGGCTTAATGTCAGGACCCACAGTCAAACAATGGAGCACACGCTTCCAATAAGGTTACACTTTATTGTTAGAACTATGGTTGCAGGAACATGTTCACTATTAGGAATAACTAACACATGGCAAGTATCAAAATATATAGTGCATTCAAACCAGGCCCCCCCACTGGTGGGCCAATCAGCCTGACTCCCGCAGGCGGGAAGGAAACCCCAGAACAGTTAGAGCCGACCCTGGGAAACGAAACTAGTCTGGGAGGCTCCTCTAACCCAGCACCAACTCCAATCCTTTTTAGGATTAACTAATTTCTACCAGGTTTTCATCTCAAATTTTGCTCAAGTGAGCCTGCCCCTCACAGACTTGTTAAAAACTAAAGGAAAGGGGCAGGATAGTACTAAGCCTGGGGCACACTTGGAGTGGACTGCTGAGTGTCAGGAGACATTTGACGAACTTAAGGCACTGTTTACATCTGAGCCAATTCTCAGCAATCTGGATGAAAATAAATGGTTTATTGTATAGGCTGATACCTCAGATGTTGCTATGGGGGGGCATTCTGCAGGAAGGTGTGGATGGGAAGCTCCACCTCTGGCGTATGTTTCCAAGAAGTTCAATGCAACAGAAAGGAACTGGGCGGTTTGGGACAAGGAAGCGGCAGCCATCAAGTTAGCTCTGACTATTTGGAGGCACTGGTTGGAGGGGGCACAGGTCCCATTCGAGGTATGGACTGATCATAAAAACCTGGAAGTGCTGCGCAGCTCCCGCAACCTAAATGCAAAACAGCTTCGCTGGGCGGAGTTCTTCTCCAAGTTTCATTTCACCCTCCATCATTTCCTGGGGAAAGCTAACTCCTTTGCAGACTCCCACCTCCCGCAGCACACTAGACAGAGGGAGGAAATAGTGGACTCCATGTTCACGGCCTCCCAGTTGAGAAGGGCTGTCTTCACCCACAGTCAGACGAAGGCGGGGCTGATGAGTGAGACGAGCCATGGGCCGCCAAATTCAAAGCAGCCTTTTCTGACATGGATGCAAAGGAGACCTCTGCAGATCCTGCACTCATGTAGGGGACAAACGGCTGCTGGTATCGGCGAGGCAGAATGTTTGTGCCAAACACACTGAGGGGGGAAATTATGCATTTTGGGCATGAATAAAAACTGGCAGGGCATTTTGGATATTTAAAAACCCTCCACCTGCTTCAGCGCCAGTCCTGCTGATGTGGCTGTTGATTCCTGAAGAGGGTGCCTCAGTTGTTACCATTCCTCCTTGAGTGACTCTGCTGTTCTCAGCTTCCCTGACACACACAAAGCACTCAACATTATTAAGGTGTGTGTGCAAGACAGAGGAAAACTGCTTCCACGCAATAGGAAAAGTGAATTCATGTGAAAAAGAAGAGAAGAACAGATTGGATTTATATCCCGCCCTTCACTCAGAGTCTCAGAGTGGCTTACAAACTCCTTTCCCTTCCCCTCCCCACAAAAGACACCCTGTGAGGTAGGTGGGGCTGAGTGAGCTCTTTCCAGAACTGCTCTTTCAAGAACAGCTCTGACAGAACTAGGCCTTGCCCAAGGTGATCTAGCAGCTGCAAGTGGAGGAGTGGGGAATCAAACCCGGTTCTCCCAGATTAGAGTCCATGCACTTAACCACTCCACCAAACTGAAATGATCCATAAATTATGATATGGCTGAGATAAAGTCAATGCTGCACATATAGAACACTGCTGTGTTAGAATGAGAATGAAGTAGGCAGCTGTGCTTGAAAGGTTTATCATAGGCTTAACCAGAGCTCTGTGGCCAGTTCACCACTCTGATTATCACTACCACCATCTAGTTGTGAAGCACCACTGGAAGTACCTCATAGAGAAGGGACTTCCTGTTGGGGAGCTTTATGCTACCATCAGTATTTGAATGCTCCTGCACAAAACTCACTGGTTCATGTGGGCTACATGTCCTCAGGATATGGGCTTCCCCTGCAACATGTGAGTATTAGTCAACAGTGCCATTGTACAACCACATTTTCTCATAGTCACTTTGCATGCTACCTTGTGAATTAGCTATTAGCACAGTTAATAAGGGATTTTTTTCCTCTGTGTGTTTAAAGTCCTGCAATGTTTTTGCTACCAAATACTAAATCAGACTTGAAGTTTAACAGCCTCCCAGAACTGTCAAAATGAACCTACCACTACCTCAGGTCTAGGATGTTCAGGAAGGCTCAGTTGGCTGAGGGTTATTTGCACAAGGTCTGTAAGGGTTTCCTCCAAAAGCTTTTCTATAGAAATGTGCATAACTGTGGCATATCATCTATATACTAATAGCAAAATCAGCCAAATCTTTTGATACTTAAATCCAGTGACTGGAACTATAAATGGGCAAGACAGATCTTTCTACAAACCTGAAAAGGCCCCAGGTTTGCAGGAAAATGTGAAACCTTAAAAAAAATACATTGGAGGGGTGTTTAAAAACCCCAAATGATAAAAGGAGCGGCTGTTGCTTTAAGAAGCAGAGTTCCCCAGTGGCCATCGTTAGGCAGCCACAGGATTCTAGGCTTGGTTTCTTTGAGCAAAAGGCAGAGGAGGAGGGCAAGGTTCTTTCCAGGTCTGTTTTTGCCTTTGAGTACTCATCAGGGTCAGATGTGTCTCGCAGCAACCACTGGGTGACTTGATATCACCCAACCCTGCATGATTCACCCAGGCCTAGCTACTTGCTTCTGTTCAACAGCAGCCATCCCATGTAAGTCAGTGTTGTGTAGCTTCAGAGTAGGGTCTGTGTGACCCCAGGTTTGAATCCCCATTGTGCTGTGAAAACTCACTGGGTGATTTTGGGCCAGTCACATAGTTTCAGCCTAGCCTACCTCATAGGGTTGTTGTGAGAATAAAAAGGAGAATGATGTAAGTTATGTTGGACACCACATAGGGCTGCCAAGTCGCAGCGGGGGATCCGCACGTCTTCACAGGATCCCTGCCGCGGGGGGGACAGCGATACGCGTTGCACCGGCGTCGCCAGGATGTGACGCTACATGTCGCTCTGTCAACGGGGCTGTTTGGAGTCCCGTTGCCAGAGCGACGCGTAGCGTCACATCCTGGCGACGCCGGTGCGACACGTATCGCTGTCCCCCCGCGGCAGGGATCCTGTGAAGACGTGCGGATCCCCTGCCGCGGCTTGGCAGCCCTACCCCACTATGAAAACAGGTACTATATAAATAAAGTAAATAAGTAAGAAATATTCCTGGAGATGGAAGGCTGATAAATGGTAGGTTGTTGAATGGCTGAGGAGAGGCTGAAGCAGGGAAAGGGGAGAGGATATGGGGGTTGCCAGGAGAAGGAGAAAAGAAATTATACAGTGAGGGGGATACAGGAGAAAGTTAGAATCCCCCCACAAGTACCTGAGGGTTCCTTTCCATGCAAATGAGCCTGGCCCAGTAGCTTGCACCATATCACTGGGGCATAGTTTTCCTAGGGGGGGGGAGAAGCTAAAGCAGCATATAAATGTAGGTTCGCTCTTGGGTGGGAAGCAGAGAAGGAAGCAGGAGAAGCGTATGAAGGCTTTCAGGGAAGATAAAAGAAAAATAGTGGGGAAAGGGGAAATGAGATGTCTCCTGCAATTCCTTGGGGCTTCTCACTTGTACTAATGTAACAGTTCAAGTAGCACAAGTGAATATTCATGCCTTCACCCTCTGAAGTAATTTATTCGCAATATGGTAGCTTTCCTTTTGCAAATCAGGTTTCAGGAGCTCAGGTCTGACTAGACATCATGCAATGTTCAGTTAACCTCATAAACCATGTGTTTATTTTTAGCCTAAAATAATATAAATGCAAAAGCATTAGGGAGTGGGAAGGAGGAAAATATGAACCTCAGAGGCTGAACTGTCGTTTGATAAACTGTCTCCACTCTGTACAGTCTCTTTAGAATGGTGTCTCCTCCAAGAAGGGAGGAGAGGAGAGAAAAGATTGAAACATGCCCTCAAACCATTCCAACAAAGAAGTCAGAAAATAATAATTTAGCAAAACATCACCAATAGCAAATGTAATCATCAGCATCGTTCACTGGTTTGCCTCCAGCCATCCTTCCTACTTCTTTGACTGCACAGTGTGTGATGCATCAGTGACTGTAAAGATGGGATCTGAAGACTTGACTTCCCTCAAAGTATCCTAAGATCAGTTTTAAAAATAGCTGTGCAATGTTTTAATGTTAACCCACTTTTTGATGCACTTCCAGAGTATTCTGCAGCAAACAGGAAACCTGGCAGATCTCAGCAAATCTATCCACTATCTGGAGGCATCACGATATTTCTGTTAAGCACATTGGGTTCATAACTGTCTTCGCCTTTTCATATGCTTGGCTTTTTTATTTTATTTTATTTATTTATTAAATTTCTACCCCGCCCTTCCAGCCAAAGCCAGCTCAGGGCAGCTTACAAACAACATTTGTCCGTTAGCCTACTGCTATTGAGATATCTATTCACAAGATATTCACAAACACACATACAGTGATAGACATCCTTCCTCTCTCCCATTAACATCATATTTTAAGTACAACCATATAAACATGACCAGGCTAGACTTGTTCAGGAGTTCTACGTAAGCCCTACCGAGGTAGTACAGGATGAATAAGGCTTAAAAATTTGGAAATGGAAAAAAAAAATCAAGCATGCTAGAAACAGTGTGTCTGGGTGGGTTCACTCATTATCTCCAGTGTGGTAGGCAGGCGATCCTTAATCAGTGCTGCCCTAGATGGCCACCTAGGTTGCTTCTACGTCACTCATTCTGTTCCTTACACCAGATTCTTTCTCAAACCCCAGGAGGTACCTACTGCACCTCCATCAGTGCTCTTTGGCCATTTTATCATCTGAGAGCTTTGAAAAGTTCCTGCAAAAGATACAAGTAAGCTAATTCTTCAAACTAAGGTATCCTCTGAAGAAATTCATCTTTTTCTTGCCT
>NW_015161951.1:799744-801761 GCF_001447785.1 Gekko japonicus | reverse complement strand
ATATGTTCATTGTTGTTCTTCTGTCTCCTGCATTTGTTTGTGTTTTGGGAGGCACAGGGTGCCTAGTATTAATATAATTCTGTTCACGTAGCCTCTCTTGACATCTTAGAAGGCAGCTGGCCTTCTTTGGCACTGAACAAATGCCCTGTGGTTCTGTAAATAACAGCATCCTCACATACTTTTTGGGGAGGGATGACAAACACTTTCTATACAGGTCTCTCGTCAATTATTGGTAGTTTATTTATTTATTTATATTGTGATATTTGTAGTCTGCTTTTCTCTCAGGGACTGAAGGCAGATTACATAGAATAAGTCAATACAATCAACAGGGTGGGATATCCAACAGACAATGCAATAGGATTTGACTTGGAGCAATCTGGAAACCAACCAGAGGTGAAGTACAACATAAGTATTAACATGACACATTAATTCCCTCTATCTGGGATGGTCGTCCTCTTCCACCGAGCGCGCAGCTTCGGGAGGGACACACATGGAGCGGTGAGGGAGGTCGGGGACACCCGCCTAGCCAGCCAGATCGGCCGAATCAACCCTGGCGATCAATGGGGTGACAGATGTCGCAGCCAGATCGCCCTCACATTCCGTGTCTGGGATTCCACTGTGGATGGACCATTCCATCAGGTGAGGCCACAACACAGAATTCACACATACAGGTAGTTGTTGATTTTGCCCATTTGCAGTATTGTACCCACAGAAGTCCTGCCTCAGATTAGTGAAGCTGTTATGGCTGCGGTGGCTCAAGTGGTTAAGACGCTGAACTGCAGGCTGTGGAAGGTCGGTAGTTCAGCAGTTCGAGACCCGAGTGTGCCGCATGACGGAGCGAGCTCCCGTCTCTAGTTCCAGCTCCTGCCAACCTAGCAGTTCGAAAGCAAGAAATTGCAAGTAGATAAATAGGTACCACTTCGGTGGGAAGGTAACAGCGTTCCGTGCGCCTTGGTGTTTAGTCATGCCGGCCACATGACCATGGAAACGTCTTCGGACAGCGCTGGCTCTTCGGCTTTGAAACGGAGATGAGCACCGCAACCCTAGAGTTGGATTCGACTGGCTTTTGAGCAAGGGAAACCTTTACCTTTACCTATGGCAGACAGAGGAGAGGTGATGTCTCTGAATTGCCTTTGAAGGAAGACCTATGTAGGCTGTATTATAGTAGTCTAGTCTCAATGTTACTGTGATGTGGATCCAGGTCGACAGACCATCCATATCAAGGCCATCTTCAGGGCTAGTTAAGAAGAACCAAAATACGGGCTTCCGGTCGAGCTAAGATGGAGGACTGACGCACTTTCGCGATCGTGCGAAGTGGGCGACGGCCGCTTTTGACAGTTTGGGCATCAAGATTCATTCTCAACCAAGCGAGCAAAGAAGACAGTTCTTGATCATGTACACGTTTGTTGCTGTCTATGCACCGACTGTGCAACTGAACGACAACAAAAAATGCCGATTCAGGCTTTGATCTCCTCCCCCGAAGAAGGCAAGTGCCAAGCAACTCTGCAGCGGCTGATCGAGCCGGATTACCGGCTTAAGCTCTTCACCAGCCGACCTCTTGAAGATGGGCAACAACAGTAAGTGAAAAGAAGCAATGCGAAACCCGATTTGATCGTGCTAGATAACAATAAACGTGCCGCTTACCTGAACTGTGATAAGACATAAACTGAAACAAGCGGTTGAGCGGGAAAAGATTAAACATTCCCAGAAATCCGATTCCGGCAAAGAAAACAGTTGATTGAAGGCTTTAAAATAGTAAAAAAGAATATTGTTTAACATTCCTGCGGTGAGAACTGAGATGTGCGCGCAGCCGAAAAACCGAAACTGACGAACTGTATCGCGGGAAGAGTAGGCCGGTGTAACGAAAAAAATACTCCGAGGAGCTGGAATAGGAAGAGGAAGCCCTGCAAGAAGGGCTGAAGCCAACAGGAAGAGACTCGGAGCTACAAGAGAGCGGGACCGGAAGTGAGTGTATATGAACGGACGGGACCTGGAACACGGCAATCTGACCTACTCT
>NW_015161951.1:799449-799648 GCF_001447785.1 Gekko japonicus | reverse complement strand
TTTAAATTTGAATTTAAACATCTTCTAGAGGGTTTTTAAAAGCGAAAATAGAAGGAATCGATTGATCTATGATTACCCTCTAGAGGAGACTGTTTGTTTGCGAATTTGCGCACCGCAGGAAAAGCGCCAAAACGGAGACTAGAAGAGGACCGAAAAGAGCTGATTCTGATCCTGACGTCAAGCCAAAGGTGAGACCAAG
>NW_015161951.1:799135-799394 GCF_001447785.1 Gekko japonicus | reverse complement strand
CAAGCCATGGGAGAACAAAGTGAGAAAAGGATGGGGGAACAGATTGAAAAGCAACTGGAGGCACAAATGGCTAAACAGACTCAGATTCATCTGAAACAACTTGAGGAAGTCCAGGAGAAGAATATAGCTGCAATAAAAGATTTGGTCACTACGGAGATAACTTCAATCAAGCAAGAAATAGAAGGAGTCAAAAAGGAGATACAGGCGAATGCAACCAAAACTACCGAAGTGGAAGAGAAGATGCAACAAGTGGAAGAGA
>NW_015161951.1:795822-796002 GCF_001447785.1 Gekko japonicus | reverse complement strand
GAAATGGAAAATGTTTGGGAGAGTAGAGGGGGAAAAATATCTCTAAAATGTATAGGGTGTTGTTAAAATGGTATACAGAAGAGGAAACAGTAAAAGAGCAGATGATAAAATGGGCTATTAATATGAACAAAGAAATTGATATTGAAACCTGGGAATATTTGTGGAAAAACTCTATTAAAA
>NW_015161951.1:734071-795462 GCF_001447785.1 Gekko japonicus | reverse complement strand
ATATCTGGAAAAGAACTGGGATGTGAAACAAAATTTAATATGTTTAGAACAATATTAGGTTAATTGATGTTATCTTGAGGCAGTAGTGATAAGAAAAATGATTTAACTGATGACGTATTATAATGTGGGTGGAAGGGTGGAAGCATTGCGGTAAAACATATCTGGAAAAGAACTGGGATGTGAAACAAAATTTAATATGTTTAGAACAATATTAGGTTAATTGATGTTATCTTGAGGCAGTAGTGATAAGAAAAATGATTTAACTGATGACGTATTATAATGTGGGTGGAAGGGTGGAAGCATTGCGGGAAGCCACAGGAGGAAGGGGTGGTAAGGGGAACGGGGTAAACGAAGGGAAAATGAAAATGAATATTGTTGGATGTTAAGTTCCTATTGAAAATAAAAATTTGTTTACCAAAAAAAAAAGAACCAAAATACAACCGTGATATAATTACTCAGTATACCATTGTATAGCCAGTTATATTGTTTACCAAACACATTCATATAAACATATACATGAAAAGTTATAATGGATAAATGTTTTAAGTAAAGTACTCATGCCAAAGTTCATTTCTAATTATTTCCTTATCAATTTCTTCTCATGAATATTTAGTTCAGGATTAGCAACTTTTGAGGCTTCCAACGGGCCAGCTAAAGATCCCCATTTCCCTTCTCTATCAAGGCAAATCTGGCAGTCAAACCAATCTTGTCAGTTTTTTTTGTGGAATTCCGTTACACAACTTCAATCCATCTCAGTGTAAAGTTCTTTGCTGTAGCTTGCAATATCTCTATGTTGCCCCATTAAAGTATTCTGAGAAACCTGCAGGAGAACCCTTCAGCCTTCCAGGACATTCAATGGGTGACCTCAAGGTAGCTGTTTTATTACAAAGGAACTTCAGGAACAGAATGGAAAGGGAAATTACTGAATTACAAGTTATTACACTTGGAACAAAAACCTCCCCAGGACTCAACAGGGATATTGGTTTCTTATCTCATTACATAAGCTAACTCATTCAGTCCTCACAGATGTAGTCTCATACAGAGGGACTATACAACCTCTGTATTTTAGTGTATTTCTTTTCCTGAATAGTATCTTAGAATACTGAATGTAATACAAGGAATACTGGAATGTTTGGCTGACATAACACTGCACCCATCTAAAAAAAAATGCTGTTAAGTGACCTCCATGCCTGAGAGGAGTGAATGGAGAGTCTCAGTCTTATTTTGACATATTTATTGTTTTACTACTGTTGACCTTATAACCTTAGCTTGTTATTTACTTTTGTCTTCACATATCTTAAAACACCTTCATCATGTTACATGTTAATTTGCTGTTCAGCCCCTGTCTATAGGTTTGAACCTTACCTTCCATTCCAATGTATTTGAAAACGTGTGCATGCACACAAAAGCTCATACCTTGAATAAACCTTTGTCGGTCTTAAAGGTGCCACTGGACTCAAAATTTGTTCTAAATAATCAGTCATTACTTAGTTCGAAGAAAAGATCTTTAAGGTCTTTAAGAGTTTCTAGCAAGGAGATACTGCAGTTGCCCCAGAATACTAACTTCAGTATTCTACTATTAGAAAAGGGCAAGTTTTCTCCCAAGCAAGCATGTCCATTACCACTGCAAGTATAGCAGAGAACAGTGATACTCAGTGGCTCAGGAGCCGCCTCTGGCTCTTCTGAGCACTTTCCCCCAATGGGACAGCAACTCATGTTTTAGGGCAGTGGGCAAGGCCATTGACCAGTGGAGCTTGTAGTTGGCAGATTTATTTATTTAATTTATTTAACTTTAGACTTTATATCCCGCTCGAACCCCCTTTCTCAGGGGGTCTCTGAGCGGCTTACATATGGTGCTAGTCACACAAATTACCCTAACTATGGCCACAGAGTTTTATGGGGGTGGGGTTTCCTACCGGCACCCCTGTGGTGGTGGGTTGACATGCTTGCTCTCGGCTCGGCGCTTCGCTTCGTTCCCGGCGGGCTCCATTTCGATCCGGCGGCAGTTCTTTCCTTCGGTCGCACGATTCACGCCTTCTTCTGGTTCCAGCAACGTCCTTCTGGCTCCGCTTTACGCCAGCGTCCAACGTCATCATGCACCCGTCTCGCCGGCAGCCGCTCAGATGTCTCCTCCTTTCTGGCCAGCAGGGATTGCTCCCGCCGCTACGCTGCGCCACCCCACCTCCGGTCTTCGGCCGATGTTTCATTGCTGCTGCCGCCGTCGTTGTCCACCACACTAGGCAGGGTGCCCCCCACCCTACTAAGGGTGGGTACCCATTTATCTACTTGCAACTAATTGCTTTCGAACCGCTGGGTGGGCGGGAGATGGTTCCCACCTTAAAACAGCCACTGCCACGGGAACAGGTAAGCTGCAAGACACACTGAATTATGGGCCTCATGCCAGGGGTGGAGATAAATGTGGCTTTGGCTGATGATCCTTGTGAACAGGACTCTCCGTGAGCTGAGACCTGAGTACCATTGGTGTAGAATGTGGATAATAGGCCATCACGGGCACTGATTGGTTAGTGCCTGTGAGTACTAGTGGAGAAAAACTTTTCTCCCTTCCACTATTTGAAATCTTTTTGTTTGTTTTTAAAGAAACTAGATGTACAACGCAGCATGAGCTATGTATTTTTAATTCTTTCCCACTGAAAGCAATGGGAATTAAAAGCCCTCTCATGGAAAGCATGAAGTTACCCCACTGGTCCCTGTGACATCAACATCGAAGGGATTTAAAGAAGCATGCAAGAAAGTGGTGCCTCTCTCAACAGCTAAAGCCAATGAAGGAAACTCCTCTCTGGCAGGCAGTGCCAGTAGGGTTAGGAAGAGGAGCACTCCACTTCTGTACCTGATTGAGGGAAAGCGTAGTTCATGCACATGTGTGGGAAGAGTGGTCCACTAGAGGGCAACTCTCCAGGGGGCCCTGCAGTCAGCTGCAGAAATGCCTTGCCAGGTGCTTTGGAAAGCTAGCTCCCCTGCCCGGTGCTGAAAGCCACACCACTTGATGTAACAAAAAGGAGGGAACCGTGGAGACAGAACGTTGTCCAAGGAGTCCAGGATTGGCTGTCCCATCCCAAAGGCTTCCGATAAATCGAGAAGCTGTTCAGGAAACCTTTTGAAGAAAGATGTTTAATATAGATAAGATAGCCAGAAAATGAACAAAAATGAACATTTTTTTAAAAAAATACCTGCTAATAGGATTGCAAACCTCCAGGTGGGGCCTAGGAATCTCCGGGAATTACAATTGATCTCCGGACTCCAGAGATCAGTTCCCCTGGGGAAAATGGCTCTTTTGGAGAGCAGACCAGAGTACTATAGGCTGCCAAGGTTCTTCCCCTCCCCAGGCTCCACTTCAAAATCTCCAGGAATTACCCAGCCTGGAGCTGGCAACCCTGGCATGTCCTGGGAGGGGACAGCCTCTAAGGTGGGGCTTTGTGCACGAGGTCCCTCGGAATCACAAGCAGATGGGAACCTGAAATGTTTTGCAGCAGACCTGGGATAATATGACAGAGCCAAAAACCTTCGGCTAGTCTTTGGTGCACTTTTGTTGGGTGATAGTGAGATATTGAAAAAATGGTATTTAGCAGAGATAAAATAGTCTAGCAGAGCCAGAGTAAAATAATTCAGACTGAGAGTCCATGTGTGATTAAAATATAAAGTTTTTACTAAATTCTAGCATGGGGAAGGGTAACTGGGATGAAAATAACAACAGAGCATAATCGGCTACATCCTTACACTACAAAGACAAAACTAGAAGAGAGAATTATGGCTGCTCTCCTTCTTCTTGAGAACACCAAACAAAGACGGGAAGAGAAGCCATTAAATGGTAATACACCTTGACACTTTAGTCCCAATCAAATCCCTAGATCAGGGAGAAAATTCCCGGGCTTCCTACATCTAAAGAACATTGGGTACATGAGAAACATGTGACTTCCTGTGAGTAACATAAACAAACATTTAACCCCAGATATACTGAGTGTTTTCAACTTGTAATACCCAACAACTTTTGACTGCTAGAATGGAAGAGGTGGGGAGGAGAGCTGGCATTTTGGCTTGAGCTAGGCTTCAGCTTGAGCTAAACATATGCTCACCCACAAGTTCTGCAGCATAAACTGACTTCTGCAGAGCTAAACTGGCTTCTGAGAAAGCCCTCTGGACTGGGCTGCGATGTGGTCCACTCCGTTTGTTGTTCCGGGCTCTGCATACAAGCAGAGTGCCCACTAAAACAAGCAACACTTTCCACATCCCTTCTCAAGGACAGAGACCTTTTAGAGTGAGCTATTTTTTTCTGTTCCACATTCCAAAAACACTGGAACAACTTCAGCACTATATTTTGCTTGGGTGGAACAGCCTCTGGTGTTGTCATACACACCAACAGATGCCAAGTTTAGAACATGGGCTTTCCTGTTCCTTTGGCTCTATGCAGTTCTGACAACAAACTGACCGTTCTGACGATGAGGCAGGCAATGGCAAACCACCTCTGAATGCTGCTTGCCTTGACAACCTCACAGGGGGCCACTTCCGCACTGTCATTTCTGTCACTCATTTGTCCCCATTGCTTTGGGTTTCCCCCCCTTTTCCACATGTGTTTTGCTCCCTCTGAGACTACTAGAGAGCAAAACACACATGGAAGGTGGTCGGGATCGCCATAAGTTGGCTGTGACTTAACGGCACTTTCCGCCACTATACATTCAGCTGCACATGCATAAGGTAACACTTACTAGACAACACCCTGACAGAACTTTAGGCAGCTGCATCACTGCAGATGATTAGACTCTAGCATTTCCTGAAACACACTGCATAGCTTCCTTCCTTTAGAACTGTTCATATCGCCCCCCCCCCCAGACCCCAAGGTCAGCATAACTACCTGGTCTGCATCCATCCGAGGGAAGGAAGGGTGCCAGGGACCAGGTTGCCTGTCTAAGGCAGACAAGAGAAGCTACAGGGGCCAGCCAATAGATGTTTGAGGAGGGACATCTGGGCCCAGGGCGACAGATGAGGCCAGACGCAGGTGCAGGGGTTGCTGACTGATCACATAGTTTAAACTGAGCCGCAAGAGGAGCCAGCCCCAGCTGAGGTGGCATGGAGCTCTCAGCTCCCACTGCCCATTTGGTATAGCTAAACATACCCAAATAAAAGCTGGGGAAAAATGGCTTTATTCAGGCTCAGCTATACCAGTAGCTGATCAGATTCTCTGATCTGAGTCCAGCTTAGATAATACCTGAAAAATACCAGTAAGGAATTTATCTAGCATTTTTTCTGCTTGGTTTATGCTGAATGCACACCCCTATTCTGAGGCCTAAGCAACTCCAACGCAGAAGGCATGACAGGCAATCTCAAGGAAGGGGGCACTCACAATATCCAAGCAGTTCACCAACATTAAATTATATCCCATGGTTTTTTCTTTGAAATACTGACCTCTGATTCCCAGAATAGCAAGACACGTGCTTGCTTTGGAAGTAGATGTATTCCTCGTTGAAGTTGAAAAGACATAACAACAAAATTAATCAAACACTATGTTTTCAGACAAAGCTATATTCTTGCCTATGATGGACTTGTGGTCTTTTCTGCTATATTATTTCCATTTTGGTCGTGGACTTTCTCCAGGAGATTCCACGTGCTCCCGAATTGGTTGGCGCTCTGGTGTGTCATTCACAGGGCGTCTGTCTCCACTGGCTGTGTTGCTGCCTCTGTTGGCGTGGTCCCGCCCACAGAGACAGCACCCAGCATCTCAGCCTCACTCTGGTCGGAGCGGCCGGAAGGGTTGGACTCTCCAGTGGCCGGGGGCCCAAGCCCAATCGTCCCACCACCACCGCGGTCGTCCTCACCTGAGCACAGGTAGCCAGCCAGGCTGGGCGCTCCAGCAGGGGAGGGGCTTGCCCCGATCCTGCTGCCGCCATCGCTGCGGTCATCTGAGCCGACTACTGGCAGCTGTCCGGGCTCTGACTGGCCGGGGGCCTGTGCACTGCCAGGCCAGAGGCTGCTGGGCATGGGCCGAAGGCTGCCAGACACAACAGGCCGGGAAGCCAGTTGCGGGCCGCTCCGTCGCCCCTCGACTCCGGGGGCTACCAAGGGGGGAGAAATCAAGGGACCGGGGATGCCTGCATTGCATCTTTCTAGGGCTCGTTGTCTTCCTTCCGCAACGGGCTTTGCTCCTAGTATAGCATATTGTAAACAGTATATTGTATATTGTATACAATACAGCATATTGTAAATATGCAATTTCTGTACCTGTTGTTTCTGGTGGTTTCCAGTCTTCTAATATCCTAATGCATCAGATATTCGATATCCCATTTTGTTGATTGTACTGACTCACTATATTTAATCCACCTTGAGTCCACGTGAAAAAAGTGGACTATAAATAACATAAATAAATTTCATGACACTACAGTCCAAATCAGCTTCACTGGTAGCTATTTACAACTCTGAAGTTGTAACTCTGCTATTTTTGTGAACCTGATGTAGCACTCTTAGCTTTGCATAGTCATCCCAGTTTTGATTTAAGCACTAACTGTAGTTTCTGATTAGACACTGGAATTTTAGCTATGCTGGTTCTTTTGTGATCCCCCCCAATATTCCAGACTTGCATACTACGAGCCCCCCACGCACACTAATACAAGATTTAACATGGCATAAACTTTTGTGGACTAGAGCTCATTTCATCAGATGCAGCCTCTCTAGAGACCTCCTTGAATTGCTATGCTTCAGAAATTATTTAATAAACTTGAAGGGCGATCCTAAAAGGGGGAGAAGCCAGACCACCTCAGGGAGTCAACTGACCCTTACACCAGTGTATCTCAGAATAATGCTGGCATAAGGTCCACTACTGAGTCTGAAAGGTGCGTCGGTTTCGGGGCTCTCAGTACCGGTGGTATTGGTAGTGAAGGTCAGGTTTTGGTTTTCACTGTGTGCTTGTAAGGCTGATCTGTTGGGGGCGGTGGTTTTGGCAGGGTTGTTTCTGGTCTCAGAGTAGGATCCCAGCAGTCAGACAGGCAGGAAGAAGTGGCCTGTCGATCCCAATCCATCAGCGTCTGACCTGAAAGCCAGGGAATGGTAGAAGAAAGTGGGAAGGCTCCATACAGGTACTGCCACTGTCTCTGATCCCATGGGACAGCGGGTGCTGCGGGAGGCTGGAAGCTCAGTGATCGATCCCAATTGTTGAAGAAGCGATGGTGTGAAGTGTGTGGAGAGGTAGGATCAAAGGATCCAGTATTCCAATCCCTGTTTTCAGTGTGAATTCTTTCAGCTCTGGAGGAATGGGATCTTTGAGTTATTGGAGAGACATACAGGTTGTGCCAAGAGGCAATGCTGGTCTTGTGGGGGACTGGCTTTGAATAGGCAAGTCGAGCAATTTGAAGGGAGGAGTGTGAGAAGGCTCCAACACATGGTGTGGTATTGGGTTAGCCGTGAACAGAGAGCTCTTAGGTTTCTCAATGTCCCTGTTGTGCTTCTTTAGTTTGTCTTGCTTATGCTCCTTACCCTCCCTGTGTTTCTTGACAGAAGTGGAGTTTTCCAATTCAGTGGCCAGGACCAGGCATTTCGGCATCGGTTGATCGGAATCAGAAGGAGTCAATATCGGTGACACAGCCATCATTGATGTCGAAGCAGGGGCCAACATGAAAGTGTGGCCAGAGGTCTTGTGCAACCACGCCATCAGAGGTGAGAGTGCTGATTTGAAGAGCACAGTTCTGAGTCTTGCTGCTGGATTCTTTTCTTGTTTGTTTAGAGAATTTAGAACAGTGTACACAGGATTCCACACAGTGGGCTTTCCTGAGGCAGAGTAGGCAAAGAGAATGTCTGCTAGGGGGTGCAAGCCCCTGCGCATCACACTGAAGTTGGGCTTTCTGTTACTGATTGGGATCAGTGCAGGTGCACTATATCCCAGTGGTGTGATGCACAGAGACCACAAAGATGATTAGGTATTTTTAGGAGCCCAAGACTTAGCAAGTGAAATTCATCTCATTTAAGAGTGGGTGCTAACCATCAGACACCCCTGCTTGACTCCAGACTTCATAGTACATTGTCCTGTCATTTGTCCATGTGGCCCACATCTAACCTGGGCATCCATATCAACCACAGCAATCTACAATCAATTTCAGATCCATGATTTCAAATCCATAAAAGCCACATATAGCTTTCCCTGAGTGTAGTGGATATATTTTTCTGCCAAATGACTTAAAATAATACAGTGATCAATAAGTGAGGCTCCCTGCCTAAAGCCTGCTTGCTCTAAACCCAGCACTGATTTTGAATATATCCAGTCAACAAGCTTATAATATAAATAGGATGCATATAGGTTACTAATCAGTGGTAACAAACTAATTAATATGTTGTCAAAGGCTTTCACAGCGGAGTTCATTAGTCATAGATTTTCCGGGCTGTATGGCTGTGGTCTTGACATTGTAGTACCTGATATTTTGCCAGCAGCTGTGACTGGCATCCTCAGAGGTATAACACAGGAAGATGGAGTACTCTCTGTGTAAATATGAGAAGAAAAATGGTAGGCAGGTAATTTATATCTACTCAGGAAGGACTAAGTCATTATCTTGTAGGAGTTTCCCAGGCTGTGACATGCTAATGGAAGAGCTTTCCCGAGGAGGTTCTTTTGCATATGGATTGGCTGTTGAAATTCTAATAAGAATTTACCTGTTAAATTACTTTTGGTGCACAAAGGTGCTAATAAAGTGCTCCCCCATTGTGAATTACTCTTAAATATTTCAGCTGGTATTAGGTCTATTTTAGGTATTAGGTCTATTCTATTGCCTGCTTTGAAGTGCCTTATCAGAATAGCCACTTCTTTAGATGACACCGGTGGCCATACTGGTATACTGTGTAGCTCCTCCCTAGAAAATCCCTAGTATCCAGGATACATAAATTAGCTAGCACCTGAATTGCTAGGGCTATTTTCTGTGTCAAAACTGAAACAACCAGGAGAGCTTCAGAGAAACTCCAGGGCCCAACAGTGAAGCAATGATTTCAGTATATAAATCCTACTCAAAATATTTCATGATTTACACTCAAAAATTAAGACAAAAGGCCTTTATGGTGTAATTTTTCCAGAGCTGGTTTATTTCAATCCACATTCCTACTTCTACTGTTTTTAATCTTTGTACGAACAATTTTCTATTTTGTCTCTTTAAGAGGGTTCTAACAGAATGATCTGCCATAGTCCGAATAGTGCCCGATATGAACATTTACATCAGCGATATCTCTGTTGTGTCTCGTGTTCTGTCTGGCTGCTGCCAATGTCAGACATAATGAGATGTATGGAGTTCAGGTTCTCTTAGCTCTCACCTGCCTCTTGTGGTTTCAAATGCATTTTTTCCTGTTGGACACGATGATTGGTCCTTTTAACAAAAACTTCACTGTCTGTTTCTTGATCCAAGGTTTGTAGTTAAAATAAAGCCTCAAACAGAACATAGCTACTACAGGAATGGACACTGAAACAAATCTAAAGCTATTAAAGTAGAGACATTTTTGAAGAACCTCTAATAAATTAGGAACTTAAATAAGATAAGATATTTTAAAAAATAGAACATTTCAGAACAAAAATTCCTATGCCCATTTTTACTATGTATTCTATCTAAATTTTTAAAGTAAAAATATAACCATTTTTAAATGTTCCAATCACCATTTGCATATGTAACACACTGAGGTTGTACATGGACTGAAAAAATATCACATCTTTTTAACATATTCAGCTAAACTGATTTCTTTATGAACAAGGCAGGTATTCAATATAGTGGAAATATGAATTAAAGCCTTAAGAGGTACCAATACAGTACTTGAGGATGTAGAGTTCTTTTTGTGCATTAAAAGCTGTTTGTGTTGCTTCTCAGATGTAGAAATAAAACTAGAGAGTCCACTGTATCTCCTTTAACTCTGCAACATCACCCAGACCCCCTTCAGCTTCCAAGTAATTCATAAGAGCAGACATGGCAGTGTCATTTTCACACACAGCATCAAAATCCAACTGAGTAGGGTCACCTAAAAAAACAACAAGGAACGCACAACAGTAACATTTCAACACGAGATCTATAATTTGCCATTTACACAAAACTGTTCAGCATTCCTTTGGAGGAAAAAAGAACGTTGACATCTTATCTTTACTTTCATGCAATTGTTTCAAGGCAGATAAGCATGAAATGCTCTAACAATGGAAAACATTATTCCGCAAATTACAGGTCTGCACAGACAAACCAGACCAGCAATCTTTGTAGCAGCCTGGATTTTCTTCTTAGAAAGTCTGAGGGTTAATGCAGTAGATTCACCAGAAATAGGTGAGAGGTTTTGCAAATGCCAAATTATTTAATCAAACTGATCCTTTAAAAAAATGTTAATAAAAAAAGGACACAGTACACACTGGAGCAGATAGACATGTTGGAACACTGTCTTTTAGAGTATAACCTGTACACACACATAAGGAAAAAATTGATTTCTCTTTATGTGCAAGGATTTATTGATGTGCCTGTAGGCAACAAATTGAAATTTCTGCTGTTTGGGTCAGACCCTAATGTAACCCTATCAGTTGCAAAAATAAATAAATAATTGAGTGATTTTATCTCAGAGGATTTTATTGTAATTCAGCTCATGGTCTTTAGGCCAATAGAGCTGTATCATTAAAGTAAAATAAAAAAAGGAGAGTGGCAACTTCCACATTTTCCATTTATACATATTTAACTCAATTGGGGCTCTGAAGAGTGCTAGATAATTTCACAACATATTGTGCTAAAGAACACCTGACAATTAATTTTGATAAAACTAAAGTGATGGCATTCGTCAGGCACCCAAAAAAGCGGTCTTGGATGATAAAGGGGAACAAAATTGAACAACTAAACAGATTGACTTACTTGGGAGGAGGGTGTTACAGGAGACTGAGTCCAATACAGCACACTGTAATTTGATGGCTGACTGTACTGAGAGATCTGTGTACGCTATTCTGAGATTCTTTCATTTATATGTTCTAGCAACTTTGAAGCTATATCAAGCTTAAGTTATAACACAGCTCCTCCACGGTATTTATTTTGGCATCCCCGCCACTAGCTTATGTTCCCTCAAGAAGATACAATCTAAGTTTCTTCGTGCTATTTTACAGGTACCCCCAGATGTGCCTAATGCCTTCCTCCACTTATAAACAGGCTAAATGAGAATCAAGGCTAGAATTTTATTATCTGCTTATTATCTGCTTAAGGTTCATGCAAATCAAAAAGGCCTTCTTCCCCTAATAACACAAGATCTCTGCCAACCAAGGTGGATGCAAATGGCTGACAGCAATTTAGAAAGAATGGGACTTGCTTCCTGTGCCCTTTTGGTTCAGAATAATGACTAGGCGAAATGCATTATTAAACAAAGGGTTCGAGACATAGAGCACCAACAAGATCTAATGAAATCACCAAACTTTATGGCTCCTATAAAGATCAGATATGTTTTGACCATGGCCCAATATCTTAGCCAGTTAGATGTTCCTTCTTACAGGAGAGCATTTACCCTGGCTAGATGTGCGGCTATGCAGTCAGTGGTACTAGAAGGGAGATATTTAAAAATCCCATATGCAGAAAGACTTTGCCCCTGTACTATAGGTGAAGTGGAAACGCTGGGACATGTCCTTTTCCATTGCCCCTTTTATGAAGAACTACGGGATAAGATTATGTCTCCTCTTTTAGATAGACCAACAGTTTCTGCAGAAAAAGGCTGCTTGGAGAAACTTTTAATAGATAAGAACCCAACTATCTCCAGGAAAATAGCCAAGTTTTGTGTTCATGTGATAAAATTCCATAGTAAGTAGCAAAGCCATATAAACATAAGGGCCCATTTCTCTTCTCCTTCTGGCATGCTTTTAAAAATTTTATGGTTTTAAAGTCTATTTTAAATGCTATTATGTATGTATTTACTATACCTCATACCCTACATGTCGGAATTTAATGGGGCTTCTGTTTTACTTGGAGCTGCTGTAATTATAGGTAAATGGTTGCTAATGGTCGATGACCGTAAAATAAACATACTATTGATATTTAAGCACTTAAAATACACTGCCACTTTTGCACTGAAAATGGACACAGCCCAAAAAATATCAAAACATCAAAGATTATTGTCTTGTAATAAATCGTCATTAAATAGCTGATGTTGGCAGGTTACCAAACGGCTCCAGCAGCCAGGATACCTGAATTAAAGCCTATTTAGTTCACAGAGACCAGAACTTCCCTACATCCTCCAGCAAACATTATTTTGTAAAAAAGAAAGTTTGAGATGAGCCAATCTGAAAATTCTTGTCTATATTCCTGAATAGTCCCAAATACAGCATCAGTGTTGTATTGGTATTCAGGTAAACATTTGGGAAACCTGAATTTATTTGGCTCCATTATACCCTATGGGGACCATCCCCATAGGGTATAATGGAGAATTTCACTTGCTGAGATGTGCTGCTGAGTTCACTCCTCAGTGCCGCCTGAGTTCACTCGTTGAGTTGTGCCGCAGCAGCGGCATGACTCGGCAAGTGAACTTGGAAGGCATTTAAAGAGACTGTGGTCTCTTTAAATGCCTTCTAAATGTGCCCGAATAAAAGCCTAATAATATAGGCTTTTATTTGGACATGGCTATTTCGGTAGCTGAATCAGATTGTCTAATATGCATCCAGATGAATAAATAACTAAAAAATACTGATAAGGTATTTTTTTGGTATTTATTTGGTTCTGTATATACCTAGCACACACACTTAGTCACCATGGCTAGTAGCCATTGATAGACTTAGCCTCCATGAATCTACATAATCCCCTTTTAAAGTTGTTTATTCCTGTGGCCATCACTACATTCTCTGGCAATGAATTCCACATCAACTACTTTCTGTGTAAAGCAGTATTTTCTTTTGTTCGTCCTGAATTTACTGCCAATCAGCTTCATTGGATGCCCTTGAGTTCTAGTATTTTGAGAGATGGAGAAAAAATTGCCCCTTGGCTCTGTGATTCAGAGGTTTAGCGCCTCTGAGCATTGAGGTTCCTTTCAGTCACCATGGCTAGACCTGCCTGCCATGAATCTATCTAATCCCCTTTTAAAACTGTTCTTGTGGCCATCACTACATCCTTTGGCAGCGAATTACACATTTTAATCACCCTCTGTGTAAAGAAGTATTTCTTTTGTCCGTCCTGAATTTATGGCCCATCAATTTCATTAGATGCCCTTGAGTTCTAGCATTTTGGGTGAGGGAGAAAACAATTCTCTTTGTCAACTTTCTTCACCCCATGCATAATTTTAGAAATCTCTATCATGTCCCCCCTTAGTTGTCTCTTTTTTAAACTGAAAAGTTCCAGCCTCTTCAGCCTTTCATCATAGGGAAGGTGGTGCAACCCCCAATCATATTGGTTGCCCTCCTCTGTACTTTTCCCAGCTCTGCAATATCCTTTTGGAGATACGGTGACCATCTGCAAACTTGGCCACTATACTACTTACCGCTAGTTACAGATCATTGATGAATAAATTGAATCGTAGCCCCAATACCAATTCTTTGTTTACTTCCATCCATCGTGAGAACTGTCCATTGATTCCTACTCTTTGCTTCCTGTCATTTAACCAGTTTTTAATCTATAAGAGAACCCGACCTCTTATCCCTCTGGATCCCTTTATAAAAATTGCTGTCACAATTTTATAAAAATTGCTACTCTCCAGTCTTCTGGTATAGTGGCTGAATTTAGTAATAGGTTACATATACAGGTTAGTAGATATGAGTTCCTTAAGAACTCTCAAGTGTATGCCATCAGGACCTGGAGACTTATCAATTTTTAATTTCCACAGTAGGTCTATAGAACTTCATCTCTGGTCACCTCACTTTGACTCAGTTCTTCAGACTCCCATCCTGAATATGGGGGCTGTGACATGGGTACATGCCCCACACTTTCCACAGTGAACACAAAAGCAAAAAAGTCATGGAGCTTCTCTGTCATCTCCCCATCTTCCTTCAGCAATCTCTTTATTCTTTTGTCATTCAAAGGTCTCACTGCTTCTCTGGCTGGTTTCCTGCTCCAGATATATATTTTAAAATGTCTACTGTTTGTCTTGATGCTTTTAGCAACCTGCTCCTCAAAAATCTCTTTTTGCATCCCTAATTATTGACTTATATTTCTTTTGCCAGAACCTGTGGTCCCTCCTGTTAAATTTATTGGGGCAGACCATCCATATTTTAAAAGAAGCATCTTTCCTTTTTTTTATAGTTACCTTGACTTGTGCTGTTAACCACAACACTCTGAAGACCTTTATACAGGGAACTCAATTAGAGTACCTTTGGACTGACAGGTGGATTCCAACCCTGTCAGACTGCATTCACAGGCCACACCTTTAGGGTTTCTTTCAATTTAGGTTTTCATACAAGCCAGGACCAAAAAACTCAGAGCACTGACAGTACAGTCCTATACAGTATTACTCCAGGCTTCCGCTGCAAGTTACACAAAGTACTTCAGAGGCTGAAAATATATTTCACTAAAAAGAAACAGTAAAAATAGCTTACAGGGAAGAGGTGCATTGCTAGGGAATGAAATAGCGCGGCGATTTTGCCCTGAAGTTTCCAGATCTTCTATGACAGTAGGACATAACTGAATCAGCTCTTTATTTGGCACCTGAAAAACCAAACAAAATGGATATAAATGGATAGCAATCAATTACATTATGGAAAACATCAGCTTCAAAACTATCAAATAGAAGAACATTCATTAGCTCTTTGAGAGGATTTGGTTCACAAGTAAGGGATAAGCTGCAAATGACAGTGCGTTGTATTTGCCAAATATTTGCAGTGCTTTCTGAAATGTTAGATTATTTATCCCATTAAAATTAGTGAATTTAAATTGAATTGCTCAGTGCAGGATTGTGACCTAAAGATGCTGCTTGATAGAGCTCCCAGAAGAGCTGCTCAGGAAAAGGTACCCCAAAGTAATGGCTTGTAGTCTCAATCGGTAGTTTGTAGTCATGTGAAAAAACTCAGGCAGAAAAGCCAGGAATTACTATGGCACAAAAGAACTTCTTTCATGTTAGTCAGTTTGTGAAGGTACCAAGTTTGCAGAGTTGTTGCTATTTGCTATGGAGAACTGCAGCGGCAGCAAGGCTGATCAAATCCGGTTACTTGTTTCCTCAGTAGTAACACTTTTTGGAGTCAAGTGTTTTACTGATACTCACATTACTGCAGGTTACTGTTATCACTGGTGAAGAAGACTTCTTCATAATATCTGATGGACTTAACTCACCAAGAGGTGGAGATGTATGTGATCTATATAAAAACAAAAAGGTAGTACTACATTCTTATCATAAATCCTTCAGCAGATGTGTGGCATTTGTCTTCTAAAACCAAAACCAGAGCTTGAATATTTTCATTTATCACCCACCTTTCCCACTAAGACTTGAGGCAGATTACAAATTAGAAAAAACAATTCAATCAGACATCAACATCCCTGATCTAAGGCATGTCATATCTTGAACAATGTAGAAAGTGGATTACAAAGGTAGAGGACAGTTCAGTAAAAGCAAGATGATACGTACAAATAAGCATTGCAATACACTAAAATCAGCTACTTAGATGCCATGATAAATCTGAATTCATCATTTAGAAATCCTAATTGTAACACTGTCAGTCCCAATACATTTGTTTAGAGAAACCACATCACACTCACTTGTTATCCTTCAATTCAGACCATAGGCGTAATCTTCGTGGGGGCGGCGGGGCTTCAGCCCCCGCCGAAATTTTCAGGAAGGTACTCAGCCTCCCCCGGGAGCCCCCCTTGCTCCTAGCAAAGCAATGCCTCTGGCCCAGCCCCAGCCCCCCCCCCCCGGGAAATTGGAAAGTCTACACCCTTGATTTCAGACTAACAATCAAATGACTGCTTGGTTTAAGTGGAGGATATGTACACCTGATTATCTACATCAGAGCTCTACAATCAATTTTCAGTAGGGCAGTATGTTAATGATGAAGCAACAGAAGATCTCAATTTATGCTAGAAGTACCTGCATGTGTGAAGAACTTTTGAAAACAAAGGAGAAAATCAACAATTTGTGGTTTATATGGAGAAAAATATATTGTGTAGAGTGCTTTTAAAAAAAATCCTAATATTTAGTTTCTATTAGAACCTTTATTTCAGCAACAGTTAATTCTTACCTTTGCAAATCTAAGACTTCATTTGCAATCTTTGTTCCTATGCTTCCAGCCCCAAGTACAGTTTCTGTAGACATCCCTGGTACACCAAGAAATGATGGCTTTGGCACATCTACATTTGGAGAAAGAAAGGTTTTAGACTGTTTTCCATATTGACAATTTTAACTCATGTATTTTCTTTGCCTAAATTACAAATGAGTGGGAATTGGATCTTGTTCTTTCAGTTCAATTATACATATTTATTTAACTGTTTACATAATTTCATTTGCCATGCTTATAACTCATTTAATGGAGTTTATCTCTGCTTTAACACTGTGCTATGGGCATGCAGGTGGTTTCCACAAAGGGAGAGGCCTATTGCTGGCACAGCTGCAGATAAAGTGCAGTGGCAAGGGGGGTTCCACATGGCAGTTTTCTCTGGAGTTACCCTGCCCCAGTCTTCTAGCAGTGCCCACCCCCCCATGCAATCAGAGCATTTGCAATTTTCTTTTTAAAAATCAGCACCAGAAATCATTATATGGATATGCCATTGTAACCATGTTCTCTGCGTTCTCCAGCTTTCATTAAAAAAAGAAGTCTCTAACCAAGGGGTCGCCAACCTTTTTGAGCCTGTGGACCTCTTTGGAATGCTGACTGGGGGTGTGCAAAAAATAAAATGCCGGTATTTTTTGGCTTCAGGTAAATCAGACCCTAAAAATATAGCTAAATGCCGAATTTCCCCAGTAAAATACCGGTAAGGTATTCGGATTGGGGCTATATTTGGTATTCCTGAATATTTTCGGGTCTGATTTACACCACCAGAAGGAAAGGAGGCATGTTAAAATGCCTTCTTTCCCTCTGGTAGCCCATAGAGATTTCCCTGTCAATTTCACTCCCTGCCAGTCAGCTGGGAGTGATATTGACTAGGAAAAGCCTCAGCTCTCTGCCTTCCCTTCTCCAGCTAACAGATGGTAGCTGAAGAAGGGAAGGGGAACCTAGGCATGTTTAAAATGCCTTTCTTCCCCTCCCCGAGCTCGGAATGATCCACCCCAGTACATAATGAAGACTATTATTCCAGAAAAACAAATCTAAAGTCTTCTTCAGCTCATGCATGGTCCTTTGTATCCTAAGCAGGGGTCATTTTGTAGAAAAAGAGGTGCAGGAGCTCATTAGCATAACTTATTTGCATATAGAAAGAAGGGAAAGAAAGAGAAGGAAAGAAGGAGGGAAAGAAAGAGGGAGAGATGGAAAGAAGGAGAGAAGAAAAGAAGGAGGGAAAGAAAGAAGGAAAGAGGAGGAAAAGAAAGAAAGAAAAAGAAGGAAAGAAAGAGAGGGAAAGATGAAGGGAACGAGGGAAAGAAAGAGGGAGAGAAGGAAAGAAGGAGGGAAAGAAGGAAAGGATGTCTGCTTTTTGCTCCTCATGGCCCGGGGGCTGCTGGGAGCAGGGGGTGGGGCTTGTTGCATGTGCCCGCCTCCTGGGCTCTTTACTGGCGGAGCTCCGCTCCTGCAGGAAATGACCCCTGATCCTAAGGCATTTACATACTTAATCTAGGAGTAAGGCCCGTTGTGGGAAGAAATACAACAAGCTCTAGAAGAAAGCTCCAGGTGAGTGTCCCGGCTGTGGCTGGTGGGGCGGCAGAGGGAAAGGAAAAATAGAGGGAGGCAAGCCATGTTTATTTCCTTCTGCTTAGCTATAAGGCAGGGCTGTCCCAAGTCATTTTGCTGCCCCAAGAAGGTAGTATGGGAGGACAGTCTCATGGTAACAGGTATGATTCCCTCCACCCCTGACTTATGTTGATTTGGGGTTTTGCAGTGGCAGCTAAGGTAGAAATCCACCTCCTCCTATGCCAATTCCAATTCCAATAACCTTTATTGGCATACACTCCTCCAATGCCATGTCTTCCAGGTTCCAAGGGTCTGGAAAGCGGTTCCATAGCCAGTTACAGCGTTGCCAACTCTGGGTTGGGAAATACCTGTAGATTTGAGGGGTAGAGCCTGGGGAGGGCAGGGTTTGGGGTGGGGAGGGACTTCAGCAGGGTATAATGCCACAGAGTCCACTGCCCAAAGCAGCCATTGTCTCCAGGAGAACTGATCTTGATCATCTGGACATCAGCTGTAATAGCTGGAGATCTCCAGGTGCTGCCTGGAGGTTGGTTTATTTTAATTTGAGGCCATGCAGCGGCAGCTAAGGTAGAAAAGCGCCTCCTCCTATGCCATGTTTTCTGGGTTCCAAGGGTCTGGAAAGTGGTTCCATAGCCAGTTACATGGTTGCTAACTCTGGGTTGGGAAATACCTGTAGATTTGAGGGGTAGAGCCTGGGGAGGGCAGGGTTTGGGGTGGGGAGGGACTTCAGCAGGGTATAATGCCACAGAGTCCACTGCCCAAAGCAGCCATTGTCTCCAGGAGAACTGATCTTGATCATCTGGAGATCAGTTGTAATAGCTGGGAAATTTTCTGTAGGGGTAATGATGTGCTGTGGCTGGGGAACACGGTGATTTCTGGGAGATCTCCAGGCCCCACAGGGAGACTGGTAACCAATGCTCCCTCTAAGCTGTGGAGTCCTGTGAGCAAAAATTCTACTTTGTGAGCGAGCGATTTGACTCCTGCATAGATCAGTCTGCTCCGGAGCCCTTCTTCCTGAGCAAAGACAAAAATGTGTGAGCTGGATGCTAGAAAACTGTGAGCTAGCTCACACTAACTCAGCTTAGAGGGAACACTGCTGGTAACTCCAGTGACCATTTAAGGGAAGATTGGGATATGTATTTTACCTCAGGACACATTCAATGACTCCCAACAGCAACAGGAAACTGTTTAGAATGTTAGAGGCAACGGCCAATCAGGCTGCATATGCAAATGACCTCTGTGTTTCGACTGGCTATGGGGGGGAAGGAGCAGTAAACTGGAATGTTGGAAGTGGGACTCAGGCAGTGCAGCCAGTGGATACCCTCTGAGTGACACATCATGGAGTCAACTGATTTAGGAGCGTGTGGAATGTTCAGAAAGTGCCACTCCACTTCACAATTATATATAAGGAGATATACTTATAAATATAAACCTGTACTCCTTATTATATATTTTTTAAGGTAGTGTGTCAACGTGTAGTTTTCATACAGCAGAGCACTGTCTGAATTATATTCAATAATATTTCTGGGAAGAATGTGCATACTACCCTCACAACAAGAGACTGCACTTGCCTTCTGAAGACAGGGAACTGCAGGGTAGCAGTGCTTCTTCATCCGGCTCATTATGGCCTCTAAAAAAAGAATAATTAAGTAAAAGAGTTATTTTTTTTCAGAGATCCACACTCCAGTTCTCTATAGTTTACCAAAAAGGACGGAAGATTAGTGAAGAGCAGCTTCATGTAAAATGAAGATTTTTTTTAAAAGCCAATGGACATTGGGATGACAAGATTATACCTGCCAGCTCTGCCTATGGCTCACTTTTCCTATATCTTGGGACTGGCTTATTTCTGTGCACTATGATGGTAACATATAAATGAAGCATGTGAACATGACTGCACACACTATCTGAACCCAGCACCCTTTCTACTACTCATCTAAAACAGCAATCCTAAAAAGGGCTATTTTGAATCCTAATCAATGAAGCTTACTCCCAAGAAGGCATTCCTAGGACTGCACTGTAAATTGTGCAAGATATGGATTGTGATTTTTAATAGGGCATATTAGTGTACCCATACCAGTAACACCAGGGGCCACAATGGCAGAGCAAGCAGGCCGAATCCTATTGCCCCAGCCAAACTACTTATCTAAATGAGGTCACTCCCACAGCTACGACTGTATATATTTTATTCCTGAAAGCCAAATCTTTATTTTCTCCTACAGGGAAATAAATCAAATACTGTTTTTATTTATCCCAGACTCTTCCTTGGTATATACCAGTGGACAAGGTTATAACCGGTTAAATACCAGAGCAGGGGAGAGGGCAAGAAGATCACCACAGTATGTTGGAGGCAAGTGTAAACAGCAGCAATTATTTACCTCAAAAGTGGCAAACACAGAGGGAATTATAATACACTAGCAGGCTAGTTCTTAAACCATTATCTGTTCTCTAGTTACGTTTGCCTGGTGTTAAGGCAGAGTGACACGGATATTAGTCCTCTCAAATTCACAAATTAAAACTCTACTAAATTGAGGATGGAGTGTTTTATTACATGTGGGATTTTCTCACCAAAATAAAAAGGCCTCAAGGTTGTGCTCTCTCTCACACACACCTATAATTATAACAGAGAAATAACAAGACCCACTCAGACCAAAACGAGCGTCACAACTAACATCCTTGGGAAACCAGGGTTGTTGATTTGGTTGTTAACCTAACAGGGACCCATTGCCTGTTCCTCCATAGCCTGACAGCAGGCAGCAAGTTCCAGTGGGCTCCTGGCCATGGACACCATCAGCTGGGAGGCAGTGCAGGTGGTGCCCATGGCTGGAATGCAGTTCCTCTCACCATACCATCACATAGCTGACTGGCAGTATGAAGGGGCAAAAGGCACATTCTAGTTATATTCCAACCATAGCCAGAATGTGTCTTCACCCTTCCAGCATTCAGGCAGTATGGGAGAGCAGAAGATACATTCCATCCACGCGTAGAATATGCCTCCCCTCCCATACCACCAATCAGCTATATGGTGGGTGGGGATTTAAAGGGCCAGGACACATTCAAAACCTTTAATCCCTACCCACCACGTGCTCAACGGAGCAAGGGATCCTCGTCATGGATGCTACCGATGAGCTGATAGCACCTATGGCTGAAACTCAGAGCCCCTTGAAAGCAGGCAGTGCCAACCAGTATGCCAGTTAACTAAATATGCTAAATAACCAAGTGCAAGGTAACACAGCTCTCAATGCATATGTTTTTACACTAAAAATGTTCACAGCAGATAGCACATCCAACTTTTGATGTTAACTCTGAAGTTTTCATATCTGACTTCAATCTATACAAAGAAACAGACATTTGATATAATCAAGAACTTACAGAACTGAATTGGTTGACACAATGTATTCCAGTTCTTTGGTCCATGGATTTATGAAGCTGAACCACTGACTTTTTAATGTGACAAACGAACCATCTTTTGCTTTGAATTTGTAGGAATTTGTAAATATTTTTTCTTTACTCCGCAGCACTACAGAAAGAAACACATACATTTGAGCACAACAGATTGTAAGCAAAACTAACATTAAGATCTGTTGTAACTACTGTTACCTGTTTTATAGCTTGCTATATTGTGGCCCCTAAATGTTTCTCATTCATCCCAATGCTTACACCATAGTACAGGTTACTAGGATTCCCGTGTTGCAAGGTTCAAAGGCAGCACCTTGCTAAAGGACATAATGTGAGTCCACTTCTGGACAAGGGGTTAAATGCTGTGAATGAGAGCAACACAAGGCAGAAATCACAGCTCAGTGTTGTTTACCCAACCAAAGAAATATTATGGTGGACTCTAACTGCCATCTGTCAGGCCCTACTCCATGTCCCTCCCTCACCAGAAGAGAAAAAAGTTTTCACAGGAAGGTCACAATACTCACTGGTGAAATAAAAACAGTTAGGCAAGTAGATATTTACATTGCCGCACAACTACATTGACCAGGCAAAAATAACTAGTGCAGAATCTACTCCTGTAATACATGTCTGTATTTAACAGGGTTGGTAACAGGCATGGAAGAAAATGTCCTGTCGCTTTAATAGAGGCCTAATGTGTGAAAATAAGTGTCAGCTAATGCTGCCACAATCTGGAATTTGTGGGGACCCTACTCCCTCTTCTCTGCTTTCCCTTCCATCCCCCGTGTCTCATCTGCTGTGCTCTGTTATCTGTTTGGTGTCTTTGAAGGCTTGGCTCTGCCAGGTCTGCTTTTCCTGCTGGGAATGTAATGGCTGTGTGTTGCCTGCATTTACAGGTGCTTTCCTATTGGGTTCACTGTATCAGGGGGTCTGGTTTGAGGAGGATATAATTGCCCTGGCGGTTCTTTTTCCCGCTATTCCTGACACAAGAGTTCATGGTGTCTCAAGTACTAACTCTCAATAAACTGAAAGTTCTGAAGGAACGTTGTTGAGTGTTTTGACTGGGAAGCCTGACAATAAGCAGCTGAAACTTTTGACAGCGTGGGCATCACCTAGTAAATAACATCCTATGGAGTCTCTGTTAAAGGGGCAGGACATTTTTCTGCAGGCAGTTGGCATCCCTAGTATTTTTAATAGTTTGTGTCAGTGATGTTAATGTGCTAGAACTGAGGCTCTTGAGGGTTTTTGTTTCTCCATGACGTTCTGCGTATTAATACATCTATTTATAAACTGCGCCATAGAGAATATGATTGATAGAGCAGCAAAATGAACCTAGGGACAGCCTGGGGAGAAGATTTCTTTACAAACCTGATGGAAATAAAACTGCAGAAAAATCTGAAATCTTTAAAATGCATTGGGGAATTAAAACGAAGCAGGCCCAGTGGTGGCCACTGCACTACTGGGCCTGGTCTGGCACTAGCAGTGGCCACTGTGCCACTGGGCTCAGCCCAGCACTGGAGGTCACAGCACAACTTGGCCCCATATTTTTCTGGGGAGAAGCTGCCAGGACTAGGGACATGAAGATAAAGGTAAGTTGTCTGATGGTGGAAAGGAAAAAAGTACGTAGGAAAAGAAGAGAGGCTCTGAGGACTGCCATGGAAAGAAGAAATAGTAGGGGAGGGTGATATGGGGGAAGCCCCTTTCAAGTCCTTAGTGCCCCCCCCGCTTATTTATACTAAATAAAGGCTGCACTACTAAGGCTTGCCAAGTCCCCCCGGGGTGCGGGGAAATCCCCGCCCCAGAGGCCTGTTCCCCGGCGGCGGCGGATCGGACCCCAGGGGGAACCCCACTCCCAAAGTACACGACGTGCATGTCACCCAGAAGTGACACGACCACGCCGGGCACGCTGGGGGCGAGGCCACGGTCATCTGAGGGAAAACTCTATGGTTTTCCCTCGGATGGTCGTGGCCCCACCCCCAGCGTGCCCGGCGTGGTTGTCACGTCCAGGTGACGTGGTTGTGGCATGTGCACGCTTTGCGCACGCGCACACACTCCAGGAACGAGCCGGGAGTCCCCCGCTGCAGCGACAGGTAGGGCCTGGCAACCCTATGCACTACTGTTGTACTCCTATGGAAAACAGTTTGTGCCCCAGCTCACCAACTAAAAAAAATCCTGCTTGTAAAACACAGGGGGGGCTGTAACTTAATGGCTATGGCATCTGCCTTACACATCACCTAGATTCCATCCCCTGCACCTCCAATTAAACCATCTGGTAGCAGGTACAGTAAAAAAATCTCTGCTCAAGACTTTAGAGACCCACATCCATTCACAGCAAGCAAGACCAGGGCGGACAGACCACTGGTCTGACTCCACACAGGGAAGTGTCATGGATGTGTTCAACATCAGTGATTTTGTATGAACTTGATCAGAGAGATTCTGAGGGTGGATCTTCCATCTCTAGTAGGAAATACCTGTAGGACACAGGCATTCTTTCCTTTATTAGTTCTAAGTATAATTTTGCAAGATTATAAACTTTGTATCCACAAAGCTCTATGATTCTTAACCAGTACAGCACAACACAATGCTAATGTTCTTTAGAACCTACTAAAGGTATATTAGAATTATTGTCCTCATACTATGAGAGGCAGTTGGAGTTGAAAGACAGTAACTTTTTTATTTTTTTTATTTAAAAAAACTGAAAGGAGAAGAATACAAACGATTAGCTTTTGCTGATGATATTGCATTTATTATGGAAAAACCGAAGGAAGTAGCCGTTAAACTAAAAGAAAGGATTCAAGAATATGGTCAAGTAGCGGGATTGAAAATAAATGTTAACAAAACTAAGATTCTGACAAAAAATATGGACGTGAAACAAAGAGAAAATCTATACCAAGCTACTGGATTTCAAATAGTGGACAAGGTAAAATACCTTGGGATTACAATTACTAACAAGTGTAGTTCTCTTTTTGAAGACAACTACAAAGTACTATGGGAAAAAACTAAACAAGACTTAGACAGATGGAAAAATTTACAACTATCCATGATGGAAAGAATTGCAATAATAAAAATGAATATATTACCCAGATTGATGTTTGTTTTTCAAACAATCATCATTTTACAAAACCAAAAGATTTTTAAGGAGCTAGATCAACTAACATCCAAATTTATTTGACAAGGGAAGCGAGCACGAATAAAACTTAAAATTATGCAAGAAGTTAAAGAGAAGGGTGGATTTGGAGTTCCAAATTGGCTATTATATTACAGGACCACAGCATTAGCCTGGTTAAAGGAATGGATTACTTTGGAAGATAGAAGGCTATTGAAACTTGAAGGCCATGACTTAGCTTTAGGATGGAACGCATTCTTATGGTATGAGAAAGCCTCAACACAGAAATATTTTAAGCAGCATTGGCTAAGAGCGGCTTTGTTAAAAGTATGGGATCCAATTTATAGAAGGTTTTATATTAAAAAATCGAGACTCATAGTACCATTGGAAGCATTTACCTTGCCAAATGTCTTTACAGGTGAAGAGCTGCTTAGATATCAAGATATTTTGGATGAGAAAGATTGCTTGAAATTGCCAGAGCATTTGTCTTGGTGGAATAAAACGCAATTAGAATCTATCTATAATAAAGATAAAAAGACTGGTTTTAATGACAAACTAACTGAACTAGAAAAACTCTTGTAGTGTTGGATGATAAACTGATAAAGTAAATCTATAAAATTTTGTTAGAGGATTTGCTGTTAGATGAAACAGTTAAGCAAAATATGATTCTGTGGGCTCAAAATGTAGGTCGTAATATTACTTGGAGAGAGTGGGACCAGATATGGTCTAAAATATTAAAATGACTAAGGCAGTATCATATAAAGAAAATATGTATAAGATGTTTTATAGATGGTATATTACACCAGATAAGCTTGCTAAGCAGAATGAAAATTGTTCAGATAAATGTTGGAAATGTAAAAATAAGATAGGTACATTCTATCATATGTGGTGGCTTTGCGATGTAACAAAGAGACACTGGAGATGGATCCACGAGATGATGCAAGAGATATTGAGAATTAAAATACCATTTTTGCCGGAAATATTACTACTAAACATAGAATATTATATGCAAAATATTGGAAACAAATGGAAGCACCCAAGAAGCAAGAATATGTGAATAAACTGTTGGAGACGGCTGAAAATGACAAATTGTCATCGTTGATGAGAGGGACAACAGACCCAACATTTCAAAAGACGTGGAAAAAACTGTATGACTGGTACAATATAAATGCATAGTTTAAAGTAATGGAAATTTTGGTATTATTAATCTCGTATAGTTAATTAGAAACTATGGTAAAAAAATAAGAGTGTACAGAAACTTAAGCAAACTTATAGAAAGTGATTTAAGAAAATTGTTAAATATGGTAATAGAGTTATACTGATCTCTTGGTATGTGTTATGTATGTAAGTGGTTGTTTTTTATATGTAGTATGTATGTTGGTTTGTGTATAATATGAAAAGTAATAAAAGTGTACCCAACCGGGTACTAAAAAAAAAAAGACAGTAACTTGACTCAAACCAGGGTGAAGCATGAACCAAAGCCTTCCAGCTCACACCCATAGACACTATGGTATACTACCTCTCACATGATGCTGTTAAAGTTACCCTGCAAAGATTTAGCAACATGACTGCAAGATCAATACTTTGCCACATCTTTTCTAAGTTGAACACTAGCTGCCTCCATGAATGCAGAAGTATCCTAGGAAAGAATTATTAATCCATGTGCACAAGAAATGAAGATCATGTAGATTTATTATTTGCTATCCTGGCTTATTCAATATGAGGCATCCAAAGCAGTTTCCCTCACACTTAAAATGCAATAGTAGAAACATTATATAAAGTTACTAGGGGGAAATGGATGTGCTGTACCTGCTTTGTGTTTATCAGTTAGATGACTGTAATCATCTTGGTGGAAGTACTCATAGCAAGAAGTTCCTAAAAGCTCTTGAGGCAGATAACCTAAAATTGCTGTTGCTCTGTAAGTAAACATTAAAAACTCAATAAGTCTTGTGAACATACAAAAGAGATTGTAATATTTTATTCTAAACAGAAAAGGCATTTCAAAAGCAACAGATGCTTGTGTCTGAACTGAAATGGCACTAAAACTAAAATTTAAACACAGTCGTAACAGAAGACAAAACAAGAGAGTTACAAGGTTGCTCTAATGGCTGAGTAATACCACCACATTTTAGGTGGCGGTTTTTAACTCAGGAAGGGGAGTTTTTTGTTTATACTGGTAACTTTAGTAAATAGAGACAGCCAGTTATCCTTCTGAAGTTGCACACTGTTTAAAGTCCTTAAGTTAAATTGCTGTAAACACTTTGTTTTAACCAGTGGACTTAAAGCCATTTTAACAAATGTTAACAACTCAGTAGGAGACCTGCAGACAAAACACTGTATTCCAGATTACTGAAAACCTCAGCCTATTAGAAAGAGATTAGACTAAATTTTTAAAAGTGGAGATGCTTACCGTTGATCTACAAAAACAAATTTTCCATCCATGGCAAAGCGTGTTATAAATTCTGTTGGCTTGATCTTTATTTCTCCACTTTTTTGAGGAATAATGTAAGAGTGTAATCTCCCAATTGCAACAAGGCATTTATAGTTACTGCTGTCTTTTCCTGCATCATTCTCTTCTTCTATTCCCACCTCATTAGGAGGCCAGCTCTTCAGATACCCAGTGGAATGAACAGTACAGTACTTTTTATGATCTAATTTAGTCAAAACACAAAACAGGTTTTCATTTTCTTCTCTAAAACATCAAATATTATGTCTATCTAAAGACACGATGCCTACAAATCTATCCATAACACTGCAGTTAGATTTGAAGTGTCAATAGTCTAAAACCTCAAATTTGTAGTGTAGTCTAAAATCTTGACAAATTTATTTTTAAAAATATACTCTTGCCCGTGAAAGTGTACTTCCCATCTTATAAAAGATTTGTAAAGGTACTTCACAGGTGCTGGCAATAAAAGCAAGTTCTTTCATATAAGGAAAAAATTCTAACTTCCCAAACGTCAATTAGATTCAGTTTAGAAACTGAAAAGCAGGAACCCGCAAGGACTTGCAGGGAGGCATCTCATTTCCCCCCACTATATACTTTCCCCCTTCCCTAAAAGCCCCCTATAGCCTCTCCCCTTTTCCTGCTTTCTTCTCTCCCCACTCAACAGCCAACCTCCCTTTATCTGCTTCTCTGTCTTTAGCTTCCACTCCCAGCTGCCTTTACAAGGAAAACTATGGCACAGTTGTGCAATGCCAGCTGTCGTGTCAAACCTACTTGCATGGTAGCGAATCCTCAAGGTGTGGTGGGGAGCACATCACTTTCCCATGTACCCCCCTCCTTTCATTATTAACCCTTTCCCTCCTCCTGGCAACCCCCACAGCCTCTCCCCTTTTCCTGCTTCATTCTCTCCTCAGCCATTTACGAATCTACCGTTTATCTAACTCCCACCTTCAGCTATGCTTATTAGTCATTTACTTCATTTATACACTGCCTTTCCCACAGTGGGGACCAAAGAGCTCACATCATTCTCCACTCCTCCTTTTTATCCTCACAACAACCCTGTGAGGTAGGTTAGGCTGAAAGTATGTAACTGGTACAATATCACCTAGTAAGCTTTCATGACAGACTGGTGATTTGAATGGGCGTCTCCCAGACCCTACTCTGAAGCTCTAACCGCTACACCACACTGGCTTTCATATGGTACCTGCTGCTGAACAGTAGCAAGCACCCAGGCCTAGGTGACTTATGCAGGTCGGGTGGTATCAACTCATCCAGTTGTTGCTGCCAAGCCTGGCCCTGATGAGTCCTCCTCCATCAACAGCCAAAATAGCCTTGGAAAAGGTCCTGCCCCCTCCCTCTGCCTTTTACTGACAGAAACCAAGCCTAGAATTCTGTGATTTAGTATCAGCCATTGAGGGCTTTTGTTTCTTGATACAAATACTTTTTATTTTTATTTTTTTTAAAAAACCCATGTGTTGGGGTTGGGGTTTTTTTTTTTTTTTTTTTAAAGATTTCAGATATTTCTGCAAACCGGGAGTGTTTTTCAGGTTTGTAGAAAGAACTGTCATGTCACGGATCTAGTCTCCAGATTAACGTGTTTTTCAATCTGTCCAACTCAACTGCTGGTCACTACGACAGACTGCTGGGAAGGAATACTATGACAATGTTTCCAGTGAAAAAGACTCCATATAAATACTATATCCCAAAAAAGACCGGGATACAACTCTTCTTTATGTCATGTTAGTTATATACATAAAGTTGTTAGTTTTTTTAAAAATGCGGAAGAACATTCAAACATGCTCCCTCACCCCTGCACCTTAAACTGGCATAGGGTGGTAAATGATACATAATATGAGGTTACTAATTGTGCAGCTTGCTCCAATACCTGGCATATTTTCACAGCCCAGGTAACAGGCATTCAGTGAACGTTAGGTCAGGTAAACGGGTTGGTCTTATGCACTGCTGAATAGAGCTTTAGCACTTGTTGCATTACCTCCTTTTCAGTTGAAGTAAGAAATCGATAGATGTTCCCTGTTGTTATATTTTTTATCCTGATCTTTGCCTAAGGAGGTCAGGGCAGTTTGTACAGCTCCCCCCTCCTTGATTTTCACCTCCCAACAACTCTCCCAGAGACAGTGACTGGGTGAGTGACTGGGTTAATGTCTCAGCCTCTCCTCAAGCTGCTCTCCTTGACATGGCAATCCTAGCAGTTAAATCCAGTTTTTAGGTCTTTATTTATTTATTTATTAGATTTTTATCCCGCCCTCCCGCCAAAGCTTTCAAAAGTTTCCTATGCAAGCAGAAAAGGTTCTACATTTTCTTACAGGCAGTTGTCTTTCCTTCCCTGTATTTTCCCTGAGTGTATACATATGATCTAGATATATCACATTATTTATTTAATTACCATGGGTGCCCCCCTCCCAGATTAAAAAAATTACCAAAGATAGCCAGCCGTACACAGATAAGATATAGATTTCTGCAAACCTGGCTTCACTCCCAAGTTTTCAGAAACATGGGAGAAGTTTAAAAAGTGGTATTAAATAAAACTGAAAATGTTTTAAAATCTTGAGTTTTCAGAAGACTACCTCATGAGATCTTGGCTGCCATTTTGAGTTCCCTAGGCAAAGAAGAAAACTGACTCAGATCTTGTGAGAATACCTCACAAGATTTCAGCTGCTCTTTTGGATTGCCTAGGATCCTAAAATAACTTTGCCAATGCCCAGAGCAAGAGGTCTTCTCCCCCATGAGTCATTGCAGGGCCCCTTCTTGAACCATCTAAAAGAACTGCACTGGGTCCTCAGTTAATAATATTACACAGTATGTACAAGTAAACTGAGATGACAACTGATGCCAAAAGCAGTCTACCAGTACAAATAACCATGATGTTCAATGGTGTAAAGAGAAGTTAGGGTATGCAAGGCAAACGCCAGAAACATTGTGGGCAGAACCTTGCATTCCCTATAACTCAAGGTTAATAGGAAGACTGCAGTATCACTCTGTAGCAGCTCAAATATTGCATCCTGGTTGGTAGCAAAAGTCCACTGATGAATCCACACACATTTCTTTTCTTTTTTTAAATAATCTATTTATTGATTTCCAGACAAAACAAACTCACAATAGGACACATATAATTTAAGCACATCTCAATAATTGGATATAGATTAATATGTTAAATATACATTCACATCACTATCATATTATCCTTATCAATTCCTATATCACGTATTTCAAGTCGTTACATATTACTCTGACAACAAAGCTTGTAATAAATCCAAATTGTACCTCTAACATAAATATTGTCACATCTCAGTCATCGTCACGCTAATGAAGTCTTCATATTTATTTGGGCAGTTTGTATCTTATTCCCTTACTAAACTATTTCCTAGAAAGCATTTTAAGATTTGTTCCATCTTTTAAGAATCAAAAGTGGAGAGCATAATGTTATATCTGAGTTTTCTCGTGGTTATTACTTCAATAGAGAACCTCTTTAGGACAACTAAGATATACTTGCTCACTCTGTAACGATATAGCAAATATATTACCAAACTGCAAAGTTTTACCTCTTGTGACACTAGTTAACGAAAAGTAAAAGGATTCAAAAAGTATCTTCTCCCAGGATAGGCTTGATCTTATTCCTAAATCTTATTCTCACCAAAGTGCCAGACCAGAGAAACCGTCCTATTTTATTCCGTATTTGCTATTCAAGGTTCATTCTAAGAGCTGAGGGAAACGCAAATATACTTATACTTTAGTTAAATCCTCCAAATACCTAGATCCTTCTTATAGTCCTATTTGGATTATCTTCTATGTTGTTTTTTATAAAACTTCCCCCCCTTTATTTTTATTTTATTTTATTTTACCCACACTCAATAATAAAAAAGATACACCCTTTTGAAAAATTATCTAAGTAAAGACTACCCAAATTTTCTAACTTTATAATCTCACCCTCACAAACACCAAACTGGAAATACTAAATAAAAATATGAAGTGAAACATACACCTATTCTCTCTCTCCTTAGCTTCCACAACTACTTATCATAAAGAGAGAGAGAGAGAGAATAAGGTGATATAAAACCAAACAACCAGAACCACAATAATAAAAATAAAGTATCTACTTATTACTAGGTTACAAGTTACAATTACCCATCCTTTCTTTATAATAACTACACAATCCATTTATTTTCTTTTTTTCCCAAAAGCCATGAACACCCAAAGAGGAAAAAAAGGGTTACATTATTTAACAAACATAGTTTTTGTCTTTTCCTTCTTCCCCATCTTTCCATAGCATCACTCTTCCTTTCAATCTCTTTCAGGTGCCTTGAATCTTTGTACTCATCAAGTTCCATTTCCAAATCTTTCCTTCCATATTTCAAGATACCAGTCCTTGTTCTTTTGTTCATTTTGGGTTTCTTTATACAGTTCTTAACTCCTCTTTTACTTCCTCCCCCCTTGTTCTTTCTTTTCATTAACACATTTAATGGGGGCCAGTTTTTTTACTTCTTTTTCTATTACAGAATCTATAATTTCTTTTATAGCAAAGTCCGTTTCCTGGATCTCTTCTTCCTTAAATACCGACCGATTTTCACACAGTTCCCTCTTCTTCTCCTGATCCTCAATACATCTCTGAGTAAATTGATTTCGCTCTCCATTTTTTTCCTTTTCTTGATTTACAGTTTGATAGTTGTCCACCAGATTATTACAGGCGTCCTTTACAGCTTGTGTAATCTCTCTCACTAAAAAGTTCCGAAACTGTTCCAAAGTAAGACTACCGACTTCTGTGTCCGGGTCTAACTCTTCATCACCTAATCCCAACTCCATTTTACAGCTTCCACGTACACAGACTATCAGTCCTCTTTATTCGTTTCACAAACACATAATATCTCAGCTGCTCTCCAACTATTCCTCTCAACCAACGATGATAGTTCAAACAGGATAAATATTTTTCTTACCCCCGCCATTTTGCAGCAAAGTTTCTTCTCCACACTCTTTGTAGCTGCTTTTTAATAACTGGATATATTTCTTGGGGGTATAAAATCCAAATCCACGCAGTTTCCACTTGATAATACAGGAGTTGATGTCTTCATTCGATGTGAAGAAGAAGAAGAAGAGATTGGATTTATATCCCGCCCTCCACTTGGAGTCTCAGAGCATCTTACAAACTCCTTTCCATTCCCCTCCCCACAACAGACACCCTGTGAGGTGGGTGGGGCTGAGAGAACTCTGACATAAACTGCTCTTTCAAGAACAGCTGTGCCAGAGCTTGTGCCTGACCCAAAATCACATCAGCAGGTGCAAGTGGAGGAGTAGGGAATCAAACCCGGTTCTCCAAGATTAGAGTCCGCACACTTAACCACTACACCAAACTGGCTCTTATCTTATTAAACTAAAGTTAAAAGGAAGGTCGCAGCTGTAGCGGTTAAATTTTGGCCATGTTCTGCTCCTTTTCTTGGTCTTGTGTTGGGGCAACATGGACCACTCCCACAACCTGCCGATTTCGGGATGCCCGAGCAAGCCTCTTGCTACCCAAGCTCCCTCCAGGAGTCTGGGTGGTGCCCAAGGCAGTCACTAGGACCCAGGGGCTCCAATAGAACCAAGAAAGGACGAACGTCTTCGGGAGCAGCCTGAAAGATGTCCGTTCGCCGCGCTGTACCAGAAGTGTCTCCCAGTCCACACACATTTCATCTGGATGCTTCTACAAGGTTAAAGCATTCTTCCCATATGTGCCAGATAATTGTATCTTACAGCAAAATGTTTGGTGGTACTGAAAAAATCATTTGTTGTGTTACTGAAATGGCCATATGGATGGCATTTAAGGAGCAAGCTAGCACTGTTTTCAGTGATAGTGTGCAAATTGTTACTATTGAACCATTAGTCCTTTTAAAAAGTGAACTCTGTGCATATATTTTTAAATGTGCTGGGATACTAAAAATACATTTCCTTTTTAATACAGCATGTAAATTCTGCCTCAGTTTGAAATGGAATTTTGAAGGCAACAACTGTAGATCACAAACCTAATTTCCTTCTATATATCCATCTGGAATTCTGAATGCTGACATTCAAATTTTTCAGTTTAGACCAGTAAAAACCCAATCATCTTCATATTCTGAAGTATAAAAAACATGCACAAACACTAATCCAGTATGACCACACATTATTATTATTATTATTATTATTATACATTATATTATATTAAAACTGATATTGACATTCTTTTCCTAGCAATTAATGAACATAACAGGAAATATGAGAAAGTAAAGGAATGTGCACATAGAACAAAGCCACCTATAACAAAACAAATGTCTATAATCCCAAACAAACAACAACAGATAACAATACTAAAGTCTGCCATGGCACGTTTCGTACAGAAACCTAAAAAATACTAACAATAATGAGCAATTGCAGAGCTTTTCTTGTTTCATAAGTAACTTTTACAGTGCACTCCTAAGGGGACGGCACAACTGGCACAGGGAGCCGACTGACCCCCATGCTGGCGTAACTGGGATTTATGTCAGTGTAAGGGCCATTTACACCAGGGCAGGGGATGAGCACCACTGTGCCATGCAGTTCCATCGACGCAGAAGTGCTGCAGCCGCACAATGGCAGACTGTTGGTGCAAACCCCTCCAACAGTGTAGATGTGGGCGTTCCAGTGGGCATGTCACCAATTAGGTGGCTTCCAAAGTATATTCAGAGTGGGAACACTCCCCCCTCAGAACAGGCACAAAGTTGTGATGGTAAAAATGGTGCCCATGAAAACCCAAGTAGCACAGGATGCTGACCAAGTGCACACCCAATCAGCACCCTCCTCTGTGCTGGCCACATCCCTCCGCAGCACCCAATCAGGCCTCCCTGCCCTACAAATGGTTCTAGGAGATCATCCCACAACCCCTAAGGTAGGAAGCACAACATGGAATACTGTCTGACAGCTCCCTGCTGTGCAGACTTAGAGCAAGTGCTTGCCCACCTCAGTGGTGGGCACAACACGGTAAGGGCACTTAGCACCACTGGGCAAGCACTTGGCAGGTACCATAGGGAGAGCAAAGTCCACACTCCATTGCTGATGTCTCCCAGATTTTGGCCTCAACAGGTACACCAGCTCCTTTGCCAGTATCCCAAGGGACAGACATGCACACACACAGGTAAGTACAGCACCCCCTCCCCAACCCCCCTTGGCCAGCAACAGTGACCACAAGCTGCAGTGGGCATGTCCCCCCCCAAATCCAGAAGCCATGGGGTCCAGCAGCAGTCTGCCAAGGGCACATGGTGTCCACACCCAAGGTGGACAGATGTGTTGGGGCACACAAGGGGCTGCTGCTGAGGAGGGGGACCATGCACTGGGCCACTCCCATTGACATCTGCTAACCCTCTCCCCATATTCCAAAGCCTCTGGTGGTTGGCGTGATCCACAAGCCAGAGTGCAAGGTGATCCCTCTTGTTGGCCACATTAATTCACTTGCAGTGGACATGATGCTGACCCAGGTGATGCTACAGGAAAGAGCCCCCAGCCCTGTCATGGAGCCAAAACCCCACCATGTGCCATTGCCCCAGCTGGCCCTCCAAAGAGCACTGACCTAGTCAGCCTCCAAGTCCTCCCTCCATGCAAACAACAAGGATCAGATGGGCTTGCAGCCAAAAGTGCCAGGAACCCATCCAGTCACTCTGCCAACACTGGCTACCTGCAATAAAGTCCTACCACAGTGCTAATTCCTGGCCATGGTGTCTATTGCGAGCCCTCGGGGCAGTGTGTGGATGGAGGGTGCATGGGAGTGACACAACATAGAAAACATGGAGAGGGGCTTCCAACACAATGCTGTCCCTTAGCAGCATATAACTTTTTTTGGGGGAAGTCAAGAGGCGAGGCCATACTGCCCCCAGCCACAGGCACACACCACACAGCAATGAAGTCCTGGGCCGGATGACTCACTTTGCTAGAGGACTGGCCAGGGTAAACAAGGTTGTGCACCTAACAAGGTTGTGCACCAACATGAGGACACCATGGGTGGTTTTGCCGATCCAGTTGAGGGTGTAGGATGTGGCTCCAGGGGCCATGGCCAGAGCTGACATACTGCTATGGGCAAGTGATCGGACCCAGTGGTGTCCGGTCCCACCCACATCCTGAGATGTGGCAAGCAGCCACCAGTCCCATCGACCAGGCGTGGACACCCCCAGAGGACTATCCGCTACAGAGACTTGCTGGGGTCACACACTACCCAAGTACTCTGGTGGAATTTTGGTTATGCAAATAAGAAGCTCGTTTGCCCAACAGCAGTGGCTATCAGGCAACAGGAACAGCCATCGATACAAAGTATAATGCGGTCGGTTTGTGCACCTGCCATCCTTGTAGCCCACCCTCAGTACAGCAACCATGATGCTAGATGCCATTGCTACTTGTCCCATGCCATGTTCCCGCCACTGGTGACTATGCCTGCAGAGTTCGGAGCATCTATCAGCTTTGGGTGGGTGGAAGGGTCCTGCTTTGCGGGAGGATCACCAGTCTGCACAGATTTTTGGTTCTTCCCACAACCCTTTCTCCATTATGCTTGCAAAAGTTACAGAGTGAGTGGCTGGCTGGTCATCTGGCAGACTCTATGCCTTTTCCTTCTCAAACAGTGGAAATTCCTAGCTCTGTGGTCACTGTCATCCATTCTCCTTTTCAGGGGATCACTGCTTTGTGAAAAAAAAGAATGGGTGGCAGGGAGTGGCTCTCCTGGGCCACAGCCAAGAGCAGGGGTCCAATGGCACACAATCCTGTGCCATTAGTCCCTATGATTGGCAGAGACCCCAAGGGCACTGTTGAATGGTGCCTGGACACGAAGGCTCAGTCCCACCTTAGCCCTGTGCAGGGTCAGCCAAGTCCACGTGCCGCATCGTGTATGCAGCGCTATTAGGAAGCAGCCTGCCCTGGCAGTGTGACACACCTGAATGGTCCGCATGACTCCAAAGAGATGGCTCAGGTATGGGGGGCCAGGGTATCCCACATCCACCCGTTCTGTGTTGGAGCGACCTCCCACCATAAGTGGATCACCAGTGGAATGGCTAATCACTGTCCGGCCTGAGAGGAAAGTGCACTCCCCAAGTGCCAGTATGGACATGTGAGTGCCTCTGTCACCAAATTTATCCCCAGACTGAGCTCCTTGCACAGAGCCCAGATGGTGGCCCTATCAAGGCATAAATGAAGGCAAGTGTCCAATGGATGAAGGGTGCTGATTTGGGCTCGGTATTGGTGGGCCCAACGCATCCTCCGCCATCACTGTGACAGCCAGATGTAGAGTGCTGGTAGCAAATGGATGTGGCAAACCCCTGGAATGGGTGGCATGGGAAGGAGGGGGGATCCATCCCACCAGCAGCTGACTGGGCCCTGCAGAGGGATCAATGTTGATGAATGTGATGGACATATGGGACCATGCAGGAGCATTTGGCAGCCCCCCCACCTCCAACATCACCTACCCCCCTCTCTTTGACTTGGTGCCCACCGTCTGCAGGCCCCTCCAGTTGGTTCATAGCCATGGCGGCGGCATGGGGGCCGGACACGTCTGCCTCCAGATTCCTGTGTGTGGGTGTCATGGCAGCTGCCACATCTGGACCGAAGCCAAGAAGGCACTGCTATACAAATTGGTGGTGGAACATGCGAGCTTCATCCTGGCCACCACCAGGAGAAGTTCCCCCACCTCTTAATACTGTGCCTTCTGGCACATGGCTGCAGAGTGGCTGCTTGCCCTTGGATATGGTGTTCGAACAGAGATCTCCACTCTGAACCACTAGAATGATTACTTTGGTCCCACATGAAAACAGATCCGAGCCCTCATAGACAAAACTGTCCCTTACAAGTGGGCAGTGGAATAGGGTTTGCCCGGAGCAGAGGCTGTTATGCAAGTGGTGATACCCCTGTGGTGGTGGGAGGCCGCAGCATTGAGGTTCTGTGTGGTGAGTGTGTGGGGTGCTGCTCCCTCCTGGCCCTGGCTACAGGTCTTGGGACATTTCACCCACTGCCATCTGAGGCCAGCGCTGTCTTCTGACGGGTTTCCTTCCTCCCGGCAGGCAACGTGCAGGGTTGCTGTCACGGATGCTGTCACGGGGCCATCCTCCAAGGTCAGTGAGGAGGGCCGAGAATGCAGCAGTGGTCACAGCAGAATAGGACTGACCCCCCCGTCCCCATGGAGGAAGGCAACTCCTGCCATCATACCCCCTGCCATCATACCCCCTTCTCCACAGCCAGGGTGCTCCTACAACACCCCCGCAACTTGTTGGCAAGAGCCCCAGTTCCACACTGGAAGTCACGGAGATGGAGCTGAGTGATGCTGAGGGGGACCAGGGCACCCAGTCTGGTGACCAAGGAGACTCCCCCAGAGGGGTGGCTAGGATGCATTCCCATCAGTTGCTGCCTGGGAGCTTCTGTTCACTGTCTACTATGTCTCCCCCTGTGCCTAGGTCTGTATCCCCTAATGCTTGGAGCTGATGTCGACCACCTACATGCCCTGACCCTGAAGAGGCACAAGGCAATAGCAGCCTCCATGGTCCTCCAATCACTGGGCATCACAGGATCCCCAGGCCTGTCGACTAAGGGGGAGCCAATGAACAGAGCAGACTCAACTTCCTCGGATAGCAGTGGCCCTGCCCTGCCGGAGAGGTGGCAGCAGTGGGACAGCTCCCCTTGGGCCTGGTGTTGCAGCTGCTGGTGGCCTGGAGAAGGAGCCTGCATCTGGCCCAGCCCACCCATGTGGGTGACGACTGAGCTGGAGCAGCTGGAGAGCCATTGGGAAGACTTTGCCAGGGGCCAGTGATGGATGGAGGGGCTGGCAGCATCCATGACAGCAGTTGCTGGAGGGGTTTCATGCCATCACATGGGACATGGGTGAGGGTGAGGGGTGCACTGAGAGGCTGCTGGGAGACCTCTTGAAGTCCATCTGTGCCCATCCTGCATCCCCCACCCAGTCAGCCCCACTCCTGCTCATCCTCCAGCAGGGGTGGCATGGGGACATCCTTGACAGTGTGGGTGCCCTGCTGGACAGTACGGCCACTGGTGAGTGGAGGGCACCTGCACATATACGGTCATGGCCTGTGGGGGCCCTCTGCACTCTGTGTGCAGTGGGGACCTGGGATGCTCACAGGGCATTCATGGAACAGCCCCCTTCCCGCTGACAGGTGGCCTGGGCTTCTGATGGGAGGATGTCCATTTAAGGAGGGGTGTGCTTTAGGGGAGAAACCAGGGTTCTCTGAGTCACTCCTCTCCACCCTCTGCCAGTGCCGTCCACTTAGCTTGGTCCCTTCCATTCATTACTCTCATTGGTCCCTGCCTGCCTTGTCTGTCATGCTGCCCCCACATAGCAACAATGCCAGGACAGACCACTGTGGTGGAAGAGCCACCAATGACAATGTAGCAACAATGTAGCTGCCCTGAGCCTTCGGGGTAGGGCGGGATACAAATCTAAGGATAAATAAATAAATAAACACCCATCAACACTAGCTGGGCATCTTTTTTTCTTTTTCAGCCACCACGTAACTTTCCCCTTTGGGAGTTGACTAGCAGCACCACACTTGTACCACCAGGCACAGCACAAGGCTGCTCTGCCCAAAACCTGTATGGCCATAGACCTTGGAATTAGAGACCATGACACAGAACATTTCCTAGCACCGTGACAAGTTTCTTTTCTCCTGTAAATTAAGCACCTCTAATGCTTAATTGAGCTGCGGTGGCTCAAGTGGTTAAGACGCTGAACTGCAGGCTGCAGAAGGTCAGTAGTTCAGCAGTTCGAGACCCGGGTGCCGCATGATGGAGTGAGCTCCCATCTCTAGTTCCAGCTCCTGCCAACCTAGCAGTTCGAAAGCAAGAAATTGCATGTAGATAAATAGGTACCACTTCGGTGGGAAGGTAACAGCGTTCCGTGCGCCTTGGTGTTTAGTCATGCCAGCCACATGACCACGGAAACGTCTTCGGACAGCGCTGGCTCTTTGGCTTTGAAACAGAGATGAGCACCACAACCCTAGAGTCGGATTCGACTGGCTTTTGAGCAAGGGAACCTTTACCTTTAATGTCACCTTAGATTTTGGCAAGCCTATTTATAACGGTTTGTGTGTAAGTATGCAGAGCAGGATTCAGTTTATATTACTGTTTAAAAATACTGCATTTGAAATAGCTATTTTCCTTCAATTCAAGAAATACCTTTCTTTGTTGTACTTGACAAAGACTCCTCTTCTTCTTTGACAACATTTCTTGCATACTTTATTCGACAGAAAAATGACCGTCGAGCACCAGAATGCAGACCAGATGATCCTGCTTGAAAATCAGTGTGGATTTGCAAACCAGCTTTTGAAGTTTAAAAGGAGCAGAATATACAAATCAAACATGAGATATGAAAACCAGTTTGCAACTACATTAACTTGAAACTCCTGTAATTAGCTATTTAAAAAGCTTTGGTAAATTAAAATTTAACGATGAAGAAACATGACAGCGAAACAGACTCAAGAATGGTAGTAAGATATTTCACAACTTTAGCTAATGGGAACGCATATTATAGTAATTTTATTAGAGTTAAATATAAGGTCCATACTTTCATCTCTAATTTGGTAGGGGAAGATAAAAGCATGGTGACAATATTCATTCAAAACCATCTGCAATGACATTAAAGAATGCCTTTATGATAGAAATAAGATGCGGTTATATTAGGACTGGCACTTAACATTTTCAGAGCAGAGTGATTTTTGGTACTGAAGCATTTTATCCCAAGCTTGACCACACCAGGTCTTTTCTACTAACAAGATCTATTAAACACAAGGAAAATAAACTAGTATGTACCCGGGGGGGGGGGGGGAGAGATTCAAGATCTTGCCATACATCCCATAGCCTAAACACTGCTCATTCAGAGTTATGTAAAAATGTTTCTGCTGGGATTGCTTTCAATTGTCAACGGACTCCCATAAACACATTAATATTTTGTTCGTACAAACCATGTCTGTAGGAACATATCTGCAAATATTGTCCTATATACATGTATTACAAAATTGTGAAATCTAAGTATTTTCAGGCATCCACTTACTTTTGGCATCTATTAGCTTTTCTCTTGGTGAAGCATCTGAAGATGAAAGTTGTTCTTTCACTTTGGCAACATCTTTTGGATGAAGATAGTCAAAAAGACTTTGTCCAATCAAAATAGCCTAGCAGAAGATTACATTATTAACTTTCAAGCTGTGCACCACGCATCCAGTTCACTAGACATCCCCTCCCCAAACACACATACAAATTATGATAATCAGAGCTCATTAAGTAGTTCTGTTTCCCCACTATAATCATAATAACTCTGATTACCTAACTTGACTAAATCAAGTGGTGACCCCCAAAGGAACACCACTTCAGTGCACAGAGAGGCACTGGTTGATTGTCAAAGACTGTCCATTGCTAGAACAAGATATATGGAGTTTATTTTAAGGCTGGAGGTCAGGCGTGAACAGACTGTATTGTAAATGGAACTGGGGGAAGTGTGCAAATGGGCAGGTTAGTTATTTTTTTAATTACATCCACAAATATTAAAGTTGCAGGGAGAGGGAACTGCATCACTATCATGTAAATCAGGTGTCAAACTCATTTGTTAAGAGGGCCTGATCTGACATAAATGTCACTTTGTTGGGCCGGGCCATGTGTGCCATAAAAAGTAAGATGAAGTACCAGAGATATAAACTTTATAAAGATGATTTCAGATGCCAAATGGCAATAGCAGACGTGATTGCACTATGTGTGAAATGCAGAGGGGTAGTAGGCATGAAGATACCAGCATTGGTAATGAGACAGGAAACCCAGGTCTCAATTTCGTACAGGAGGATTCAGTCCAGGAGGATGCAAAGAATAAATGGAAATAAGTCTGAAGAAGTGAGCAGTGACTCATGAAAGCACATACCCTATCACAAATTCTGTTAGTCTTTAAGGTACTCTTTCTACTGCTATTAGAAACCACAACATTAAAAAACCAGTGGGGGGAACATTTGAACCTTCCAGGCCATTCAGTTGCTGACCTAAGAGTAGCAGTTCTCTTACAAAGGAATTTCAAAGGGAGATTAGAGAGACTGCTCAATTGCAACTGATAATGAAGCTCAAGACAATGCATCCTCCTGCACTGAATTGAGACCTAAGTTTCTTCTCTCATTTCCAATGCCTGCTACTGTCATTTGGCATCTGAAATGACTTCACTCTCCAAGATATAAGGACAGATGGACTCTCATTCTAACTGTATCTGAAGAAGTGAACAGTGACTCATGAAAGCTCATGGCCTGCCACAAATTTTTGTTAGTTGTTAAGGTGCTACTGGACTCTTGCTCCCTTCCATTAATAAAGAATGCAAGCTGTGCTGTTAGGTCCCCACGCCATTTGTTAGAACTGGAAAGTGGGATCTCTCCAAGTGCCATGGGACTCCATCTCTCTCTCTCTCTCTATGGCATGCTCTCTCTGGTTCTCCCACCCCCCCCCAGAAGTGTGCTTGCACACAAAAGCTTATACGTGGAATAAAATGTTGCTGGTTTTTTTTAAAAAATAGACATTGCACAGATTTTATTTGCTTATTCATTTATATCATGCAGGCCCATGAAAATCCTGATAGCTAATAATTTTAAGATATCACATAAAATAATTTTAAAATGCCACACAACATACCTTAAAATAATACAGATGGCACATGGAGTTTTCCCACATTTCCCCTCCATCACTGAAGTTTCCCTCTGACCCCCCCCTCCAAGATCACTCCATGCAGAGGAACGGCTGTGAGGATCAGCAGGCTACAGCAAAGAGGGAGAAGAGAAGGAAATGGGGCTCTCCCTCAATGACGCTGTTTTTTAAAATTAAAATAAATTTTATTTAATGCCTTCTCAAAGCACAGTACCACCAGTATCAGAAAAGGTTCATAGAAATACATAGTTTGTTGGCAGCATGTGGAGAAACATAAAAGAGGCACTTGGACACATCAACAAAGGCTCCAGCAGCACTGTCGTGGCAACTATCCAAAATTGCTCACGATACCCGGGCCAATGAAACAAAGAGGCAGCTGGACAAAAAGACCCAACCAAACTTCATAAGCACAGTGACAACAGAATGTGGAGCTGCAAGAAGTGTAAAATGTGGCAAACTGACCTTATCCTTCAACATGTGGTCTCCAAGGAACAACTAAACAAAAATGAACCACCATGGGTCAAGAAGAGCCGACAAGGAGGCAAGAGGAGGAAAAAAACTATGTTGGCATCCAAAAGTGTTCACTAATGATGGGGAATATCCAAACCCAGTCCAAATCCACCCACCAGATCCGAGAGATCTACTTTGACCCCTTTTCTCAGCCAACCTGAAAGCCACAGACTCTGAAATGGGACCAAAAAGGTCCAAAAAACTTTTAGGCCCATGCCTATTCCTAATGCTTTACTGAATCCACCATGCAGGGAAGAGCATGAATCCTCTTGACTTGTACCCTTTTGATGATAATGTAATACTCTTAGATCAGCTGAAGTTCTCAATAAAATATCACAATCCCCTTTCACAGACCACAGAGAGGAAAGAGCTATATGAAAAACTAAAACAGTTACAAATAATATTAGTGATAATAATATCAAGTTGTAACTTCTAAATTTTTTTAATGGCCACTATTTCCTCATTGGTATCGTACCCATCCACCCCTCGACCAAACCCAACAAATCAATGTACCTTTGGAGTTAAAATGTAATTAAACAGCTTTCAAAAAATCTGTCCTCCATCACTGAGGATATTAATTTCAGAGTCGTCTATAGGCCAAAGAGGTTTTAAATTTTTCAAACATTTCTCTCAAGTCCCTTTTAAAGGTGTCCATGTCAAACCCTGGAAGTTCTTTTTCTGTAGACATAGAGGAATCAGTATCTTTATTGTTAGCATCACCGATAGGGATGCATTGGTCCTAGCTTTATATAAAAAGAGACTCCTGTGAGGACTTGTTGGTTTTAACTTGAGATGTTCTGCCACTAACCGTTGATTCGCCCTCCAATGCATGATCTTTACAGTTGGTTCGCAATATTGGAGTTAACACCTTTGATGGAGTAGGAGAAGATATTGACTTATTGGGGTCATGGGAGCACTGCAACCCATCACTGTCAGGGATGAGGGAAGTCAAATCATCATCATAGGTTCAAGTCTTTGACTTGTTGTTAGGCAGTTGTCTCCCAGGGATAAATAAATCAAGAGGTTCAGCTGTAGTGCAAAGGAGCTGTAGTGAGTTCTTCAACTTCTCCAATGTAGAAAAAACATTTGTTTGTTCTTCCAAAGAAGATATTATAGAAGAAGAAGAAGAAGAGGTTGGATTTGTACCCCGCCCTTCACTACCCAAAGGAGTCTCAGAGCGGCTTACAAACTCCTTCCCCTTCCCTTCCCCACAACAGACACCCTGTGAGGTAGGTGGGGCTGACAGAGCTCTTGACAGAAACTGCTCTTTTTCAAGAACAGCTCTTATCAGAACTACGGCTTGCCCAAGGTCATCCAACAGGTGCAAGTGGAGGAGCTTCAAAAGGTGATGATTTATGGATAATTGGGAGGCTGGCTCGCTGTCTGGATCTAGAGCCTTGTATTTATTAGGGGAGAATTTACAGAATACAGCTATTTTTCTTGGCACCTTAGTCATACTTGAACTAATTTGTAATTTAGGCAATCTCCTTTCTGTATTTTGGAGTAAGCTTGAATCATTGCCAATAATGTCAGGAGAAGGTTCATTTTCATGTCCTAAGGTGGGAGGTTTTCCACTTATAGTCCCTGGGACTAATGCCCCAACAGTTTAATCAATGAAGACTCTGGTTGAGAAGATTCCAAAAGAAGATAAAAACCTTCTCATTTTCAAAAGCATCGAGGGAATTATTAGCTGCCAAAAAATTAGAAAAACTCTCCTCCCAGAAGGTGTATTTGAATTTTTTTTCAACTAAGGTCAATATGACAAATCTCTACATGTAGGAATTGGCTCAGGGAGTAGAGGATTGCTCTTTTATTTGCCCAATGCTCCCAGTTCAAAAAACTGTGAATAATGCAATTTGATTGTGTTGCAATCTGCAACCCAGCTGTATACCTTCCTCACTGTTCCTTACCCTTGCAGACGGAAACGGTATATCCCGTGTTCTTAGGTCAGGAGGTTTATTATTTCTTTCAGGCAGAGTCTCCGATACTGAGGCATTAAGGTTTTGTCGAAGGCGGTCAAATTTAACAGTTGTAGAAAAATAGCCAGTTTTGCTGGTAAGAAGGCAATTTTACTTGTACAGAAAATCTGTTTGTGGGTCTTGCTCATGCCACCTACTCTCAGAGGAATTGTATTCCATCTTTGAGGAGATGAACAAGGTGGTTGTGAGTCTGCTAACTCAAAACCTGAAGTTGCTAATCTAGTCTCCCTTATAAGTTCATCAGCTTCAAAAGGTGATGATTTATGGATAATTGGGAGGCTGGCTCGCTGTCTGGATCTAGAGCCTTGTATTTATTAGGGGAGAAACATTTAGAAAAGTCACTTACTGATTCTTTCATTTGCAAGTTGTCTATGCTCAGCTGATTGGTTGAATTTAATGGGGAGCAAGTCTCCTAGTTCTTCCTTATTCTTTTCTTTTCTTTTTTTCCCTTCCCCATAATTAGCTCTGTGGACTATTTCACTAAGGCTTCCAAGTCCCTTTATTATCTTCTCCAGTTAATTATGATAGTTTGGGGTGTCTTCTAGCTCTTCATGAACAGGGTTTTTCCACAGGATTCTTTTTTCTTGCCCAGATGCCGATGCTGCCCAGTGAACATTAAATAGTTTGTGCTGATTAAGCCTGAAAAGCAACTCCTCCAGACAATTAAATCACTCAGCTTAGGGAATAAATAAGTAAATAAATAAATAAATAATGGGGAATTTACATAACCATCTAGGCTCACAGATCATATAATGTGGAAAGCCCCAGTTTACACAGTACATTAACAAAAGATAAAACCAACAGGGACATCATCAAGAGATGGTATCTGCTGCCACTATGTTTCATGTCATGGATGATTCCTCATCAGCGGGACTGTGACCCTGTTTGGCTGGAGTAGCACACACACCATGGGATCCAAACATGGGAATTGCTATAGTTTGAAATATTTATTCCAGTTGCTGCCAATGACAATTACTTTATTGCCTATGCTTTTCCTTCATTCTCTGTAAATCCCTGGTCAGGACACTCGCTAGCCTGCCTGCTGAAGCCTGGATTGTGGATTAACTTCACCCATGACCACGTTCTTGTCTTCTTCCTCAGCCTACCTACACTGCTCCTTTAGCCTCCCACTAATATCACATGATGGTTATTCTGCCCACCATGCCTCTTTGAGCTTGGCATCTAGCTCACACAGGCTGAGTGATGGGGGCATTCTTCAACAGTTTCTTCCACTAATTCAGGGCCTAGTGCTGCCACCAAGCATGCAACTCAGTGGCTGAGCCTCCCTCCCCCAAGGACCACCTGGTGGCCTTCAGCCATAGGTGGCTGCTGCCTTGTGGAAGGCAGTGTCGGTGATCTTCGGTTATACTGGTCACTGGGTGGCCTGGGGTCTCTGCCACATACGTGGCCTTGTGCACATGGTGCCCACTCCCGGTCAGATGATCCGGGGGCCTTCGATCTGGGGTGGCTTCCACCACATGGGGTTGGCACGGCTTGCCAACAAACTCTGGCTTGAACCCGCAGCATCACTTGGCTATGGATTCCCTGGTGGCCTTGGCTGGAGGTGGCTGTTGTCACACAGGCATCTCCAGCTTATTGAGCTTTGTTTGGCTTGGGTCCCACTGTGCCTTGGATCTGGGCTGCCCCCTCCCCCCCCCGCTTCTGCAGGGTGGGTTAGCTCAACTTGTCTTCCCAGTCCCCTTCCATGGTGGCTCAGGGGAAGGGGGGAGTTCACAACACCCAACCACTTTGTTTTTTTACCCTGGGGCCCAGGCTCACAGCATTAGTGGCAGAAGTGGGGTGGGAAAGGGGTTTGCCCCCCTCCAGACCATGTGGGAACATCTGCTCAGTGCTGCACCACTGACTCTCCAGTCCGCCCATGTGGGTTTTCCTCTGCACCATGACATGGGGCCTCACAGTGAGGACACACCACCTCGGAGCTTACCAGCTGCTGTCCTTTATAAAGTTTATATCTCAGAACCAGATATTATGTTCTTTGGCACACATGGCCAGGCCGAACAAAGTCACATTTATGTCAGATCTGGCCCTCGTAACAAATGAGTTTGACACCTCTGCCCTTGCAAGCTATTAGTCTTGGAAGGAAAAGAATATAGGCATCTGTATTTAAAAAAAATATCACAAAACAGTGTCACCTACTGGGTCATAATTAAGAATCTTGGAAACTGATTCTGAAACAAACAAGATTTTCCCTCTGTCACATCCAACCACAAAGAGGAACCCATCTGCAGCCTATAAATTAAAGGGGGGAAAAATCAAACATTCAACACACTAAGAAGCAAATATAGACAGAAAAAAGACAACTTCAGAACACAGGAGAGGGAAGAAAGGAAAAAAAACCCAGGAATCTGTAGGCATTCAGGTTGATTGCTGCACTTGATCTTCACAGTGCAATCCTACATGTTTACTCTGCAACTTATTCTTAAATACATGTACACGGGCCTGCATATAGGTATGCTTGGTTTGTCCCAATTACTACTGAATCTTTTTTGTTTGGGTAAGCAAATCTACAAAGTATTTTTGTAGTATCTTAAATATTAATCATAACACTTTAGAAAGAAGTTAAATTTATTATGCTTATTCCACTCCTGCATGACAAAACATCCAAAGTTAGTATGTTTTTGAAGAGATTATCTATTTGCATTTCTCACGCCATTATTTACTTTATTCATCTCGCAGGCTCCAGAAAGTGAGTATGGTGGGTATTTTTTGTTGCTTCCTTTCTAATAACCTCTTAAAATGAGCTCGCCAGTCCCAATGCAGCCCTTTTCTATGAGATAGTTTTTGTGTTTATCTTCAAGACTATTGATTTATCCATCACCACTGCTTTTGCTAATACTGCTGATACTTATATGAGATTTCAAGCATTAGCACAAGGGAACAGCATAATCTTATACTTTCCAGCCTCTAAACTAGGGATGGGCACAAACTTAACTATGAACCTAAATTCATCATGAACTGGTCCCAGTTTGTGGTTTGCAAGCCTAAATTCATGCCCATCCATATATGAACCCCCCAGGAATGTCAGTGTCGTTTTGGAGGTTCGTGGGGTTTGTGATGGGAAGCAGGGGGGAGTGAGAAGAATCGCTGAAATGGCTTGCATCTATTACAGCCTAACAGACTGAAATATGCAAATCATTTCAGTGATCCCTCTTGCTCCCCCCACTTCTAAGCATTCCCTTTAAATGGGTTTTGCATGGAGGTCCCACACGGGAATGGAGGCCAAGCAGCGAATTTGCTACTTGGCCTCCATTCTCACATGGCGCCCACTGTCAAAACCCATTTACAGGGACCATTCCCTTTAAATCGTTTTTGCAAGTGGGCGCTGCATGGGAGTGGAGGCCAAGTGGTGAATTTGCCACTTTTGCATGGCACCCACTTGCAAAACCCATTTAAAGAAGAAGAGATTGGATTTATACCCCACCTTTCACGTGGCGTCTCAGAGCACCTTACAAACTCCTTTCCCTTTCCCTCCCCACAACAGACACCCTGAGAGGTAGGTAGGGCTGAGAGAGCTCTTTCGAGAACTGCTCTTTCAAGAACAGCTCTGACAGAACTATGGCTTGCCCAAGGTCATCCAGGAGCTGCAAGTGGAGGAGTGGGGAATCAAACCTGGTTCTCTCAGATTAGAGTCCGTGCACTTAACCACTACACCAAACTGGCTCTCAAGGAAATGTTCCCTTTAAATGGTTTTGGAAGATTCCCCCCCCCCCCATTCTGCTGGCCTTGGAGTGAGGGGAGATCCATGGACTTCACAAACCCAAACCGGTTCACGAAGCAGGGGACGTTGGTCCCATTTCATGGGACCTCGTGAACCACGAATTGGGATGAACCCCCATTTTCCAGGTTGATGCCTACCCCTACTCTAAACATCTACACTGTTAAAACAGCAAAATAAATGCAAGTTGTGCACAAAACTAAATATATTAAATTAAAATAGTTACTGTTAAAGAGGAAAATATTTTAACAGGAATGCCACTTACAAAAGCTGTTAGAGGCTAGCAAATGCTTACAATGCTCAGTACACATATATGAAGCATATATATTTAAGAGAGAATGCCAAAGTGCAGCATGTCAGACAATTTTGTTTGTTGCACAAGTCCAGTTTTCTACCCTAGATGAGACCCTGAGGCATTGGCTGCAGCAGCAATCATCTTACTCCCACTGTGTCTGAGCTAATCACAACCCACCCACCCCCACACACACACCGCAATTTGCTGGCATACTAACATCTTTGCAGGTAAATATTGAAGGAGTCTTAGCACTTGGGCCAAAAAAATTCTGCCTATGTAATATAAACTGGTGACGTGGAAAGAAAGTTTATGCAATAAACATTATAGACAGTATAGGTATATAAAAGCAAAGATCAGTCTAAAATGTCATTATTCCATAAAATGCCCTAAGTGGCTTAATGGCCTGCAGTCAATTAGAACAGTCTACAGAACCAGTCCCCTCTTGTTCCCTCCCTTGAGGCATGTAAACAGATTTGGCAGAAAGCCCTGGTGCCACCCAGAATGCATATTTTCTGATGCATTGTGGGACACTGGTTTTTAAGGGATAACTAATCTTTGATATATTTTTCTTACCTTAAGGATTAAATGTTGGAGTTCATCATCTTGTAAAAACGAAGGCTTATAGCAGACTTCTGAGTAAGAACTAGTAGAACCTTAAAAAAGAGAGGAGTTTAGGGGTCTATGATAGGTCTAACCCATAAAAATCTTTTTTTTTCTTGCCATCAAGTCACAGATGATTTATGGTGAACCCATGAGATTTTCAAGGCAAGTGATGTTCTAAGGTGGTTTGCCACTACCTGCCTCTGTGTCACAACCCTGGTCTTTCCTGGTGGTCCAAATACTAACTAGGGCCAACCCATCATAGCTTCCAAGAAATGACCCCTGGTGGTGACTAAAAAGAACCTCCAAATTCAGAGGCAGTAGATGAGGAGACAACATCAAAGAAGGCTGTGCATGTTGTTGGCCTTACAGAAAAACTGGTTGGCCACTGTATGAAAAAGGACGCTGGCCTAGATGGATTCTGGTCAGATCCAGAGGCGCTCTTCGTATGTTATATTCTTATCAAGCAAGTGGTCCTTCTAGTTCAGCACTCTGTTTCAGACAATGGCTCACCAGGTTGTGGTGGTAAGCACAAGCACACCAGGAAATTAAGGAATTGAGCATTCATGAGCAGTAACCTAAAATGAATTCCTCATGAACACAACTCTGGTGAAGAACAAAAACCATTTCATCTGAAGGGAGAAAACATTTGTAAAAAATTAGGAATTAATATGAAGGCCTGAGAGCAGCAAAATACCAACTTCAGCTAAGTAATTTACAATATGTCAGAATTAATAGGACTATCTTGTAGTGTTTGCTAACTGAAGACCAATATCAAGCAAAACCTACATAGCATAGAAGAACAGAAAGGCCCAGGCTCATGTAAACCCAAATTCTGCAACATTAAGTCCAAATGAAGATACTGTGTTAAGGGTATAAATCTAGAAAGTTTCTTGTTGGGAGTAAATCCCTCTGTATATCCCCAGCCACCCCAGGAGCGAGGATTAGAAATAGGGTGAGGGAAGCACCAATGGTCCCCCATTTTATGGACACTTGCTATACCACTAATTATATGCGATTCTTTGTCATCTACAAATATCAAGACAATCCTGGGGTAGTTGAGGATATACAGAGGGTTTTACTCCAACAAGAAACTTTTTGGATTTATACCCTTAACATGGTATCTCCATTTGGACTTAATTTATATATCGATTATTCATTTTATAAGTTTGGTTGGCATGTCAGAATGGTTCCTTTAAGAGATCTGAGAAGTGTAACAGGTGTAGTTAATTAGGTGGTTGGGAAATAAACATATGCTTTCTATGAGCAAAAGTATGGAGACCTGTTATAGTATGCTGTGAATGTCTTACTGTTGTGCTTGTGGTGAGTGTTACATTAATTGCTCTGTATTTCAAATTTTGATGCCTTTAGCTTCTGCCATGGTATGAGTGCCTTATATTGTTGCTGATGTATCTTTTAACGTTAATTTTGATAGTGTGATGTAATTTTCCATTTATGAGGAAGCCTTCATGAAACAGAGAAATTTATGCTGGCAAATTCCATTGGATGGATTATTGCACTTGGAACATATGACTATGATATGATACATATGAAGCACTAAAGCACTCTATACTACTAAAAAGTACTGTAATATTCAGTAGTCTACAACTTTATGAATGAAGAGAGACAAGATGTATTTGTGAAGCACTTTACTGGATTCATAGCACAATTGCTGTTGTGTTATTGAAGCCTTCTGAAGATTCTGCATGTTGATCCTGCTGGACTGAGCTGTGATTTTTGGGTCTCTGAAGTAAAAATAAGTCATGATATTACCTGTACATTGGATGTGTTATTGCTCTTTTGTTATCCATGGAATGATGTTATTGCTCCTGTTATCTAAAGAATGTTGACTTTATTAAGCTTAATGAAATATTACAAGTGTCATATTATGCAATATACTTCTCGTTAAATACAATCACGGGTTTTTGTTTTGCTTTGCTGTTTTCACTTCCATGATTTTCTCTTTGCTTTTGCCAACAGGAAGCACAACAGGATAACCTTACCCCCATCTTCCTCAGAAGGTTGGAAAAACAAATGCTTATTATAAAATCCTTTTGTATCTCACCTTTCAACAACTTTAAGTGCTGCACAGCCATTCTTAACACTGTAAGTTTATCCAGTTTACGTGCTACTGGATTGCACTGAGGTATCATGGTAGATAATTCTTCTATCAGGTTATTCATTTTGTCTCTTCTTCGCTTTTCTGTTTGGCTATGAGCCTCCCTAAGAAAAATGTAACACAAAAACATATTTCCTTTAGACTAGCCTCTCTCATGCCACTGGTTTCTAAAATACATTATTTTTGTTAAAAATTATATGTACCATACTTAACCTTTATGTACCATACTTAACTTTTATCAATATGAAACTGAAACTAGTTACACGAAAAAGGTCTGCCAACCTGAAATTCAAATATTCTCCTACAAATCAACTTTGTTATTAGAGGGAAATGAAAACAAGATTTCAGAAACTTTCTAATATCTACTATCACTCTTATTTTTTTTCTGAAGTGATTCAGCCATTATTGTAGATTTTCACTTGAGACTGTGTGTAAATGCTCTCCTGATGAACAGGTTTCTTTGCGTTCCTGAACTGTATTTGAGGGAACTATATATTCAAAGAAATGAGGGTTACACAATGTACCTTCCTTTTCAATTTCAGCCATGCTAATCGGGGCACATTGTCATTTGTATCAACACACAAACTGTTACTGTACAAAGCACTCAGTCCTTTTTAGTCACATACATAGACTTTAACAGCACAGTCTTAAATAGTGTACCTTTCAAAGAAAGTACCTTTTAAAGTACAGTGCCGTCAATGGGTTTAGAAGGGTTTAACTCTGCTGAGGATTGTACAGTAAGGCACATGGGTTGATCCTGCACATCTCCTTGGAAGTAAGTCCAATGATTTCAATGGAACTTGACTGCAGCCAAAAAAGAGCAAAGGGTGCATTCAGGCATTTCTGAAACTGTATACTATACACTGCCTACTGTGATGGCCCAAAGAGAATATGCTTCAGACCTGACCGCATGACATGCAATTTTGTTTCATGGAATGAAAAACAGGGTTGCACTTACCTGTAGCTATGTTTCATTGGGTGGCCTTCTGTGCAGACACACATGGGACTGCATGATTGCAGGCCAGCCATGGAGAAGAGCTTCCAAGCTTTCTAAAGAAGTTTCTAGGCTCTGGAGTGCTCCCCCTCCCCTCTGTCTAGAGAGATCCCTTTTCCCGTCCAAACAATCTCGTGACAGGAGGGGTGAACACTTCTCCCTCCGTTCCTTTTACCACCATGAGGAGGCCCCGGCATAGTCTGCAGCCCACAGCAGGGAAAGAAGGGAGGGATGTGTGCCTGCACAGAAAGCCACTCAATGAACAACAGTTACAGGTAAGTGAAACTGCATTTTCATTGTCGTGTCTTTTGTGCAGTCCCGCATGGGAGAATAGCAAGTTCACTTACAAGGAGTTGAGTGTGCGCTGATCAATGAAACATCGCCTATAACACTTCCTTCCCCACTATAGCTTTTTTTGTGGAGTCCACATCCATCAAATAGTGTTTGATGAATGTACAGGGAGTGGACCACATTGCTGCTTTACAAACATTCTCCAGTACAAGTCTGGCATGGAAAGCTGCTGAAGAAGCCTGGGCACTCATGCAATGAGCTTTTAGGGACACAGGGCAAAGAGACCTTAGCAGCCTTGTCATAAGCTGTTCTAATTGTTGAAACCATCCATCTAAAGAGAGACTGTGATGAGGCAGCTCTTCCTTTATTTGGGCCTCTAAAACATACGAATAAGTTCCTATCTTTCCTGAATTCTTGTGCCCTTTTTAAATAAAAAAGAAGTGCCTTCCTCACATCTAGAGTGTATAGTGTTTGTTCCGATGGAGATGTTTGGAATGGGGAAAACACCAGGAGCAGGATGTCCTGATTGAGGTGGAATTGTGACACCACTTTAGGGAGAAACTCCAGGCTAGACCTGAGGACTATCTTGTCCGGGTGGAACTTGATACAGGGGGGTTCACAATGAAGTGCACAGAGTTCACCACCCTTCTGGCAGAGGTGGCTGCCACTAAGAAGGTAGTCTTATAAGAAATAAACAACAACTCAGCATTGGTCATGGGTTCAAAAGGTTTATACGTTAATTTTGATAGGACTAGGGACAAACGCCATTGGGGAACTGGGGGTATAATAGGTGGTAACATGTTAAGTAACCATTTTAGAAATTTCTTGGACTCAGGTTAAGAGAAAACTGACCATCCCTTAACAGGATGATGGTGGGCAGATACTGCGGCCAAGTGATCTTCTATTGATGAGGCTGCTACCTTCCTGCAATTCCAGGCAGTAGTAAAAAATCCTCTCCAAATTTCAATACTGTGGATCAATCCTTTGCTTGTCACTCCAGCGAACAAACATCTTCCCTCTGTACCCATATAACTTCCTTGTCATGGGTTTACGGGAGGCCATAATAACCTGTTCTACCTTTTGTGAAAACCTTTCTACTGAAGGATCAACCAAGCTGCCAGGTGCAAGGATCCCACCTCTGGATGGTGAATTGGGCCTATGTAAAGGAGGTCATCCTCTAGGGCAGTGTTATGTACTGCTCTCTGGCCAGTTTTCACAGCGTGGGGAACCACACCCTTCTGGGCCAACAAGGGGCCAGAAGTATACATGATGTCTGGTCTGCCTTCACCCTGTGGAAGATACCAATGGGGGAACATATAAAAAAGATGGCCATGCCATCGCCATTGGAAGGCATCCCCCAAAGAACCTATGCCCTTGACTGCTCTGGAGCAGAAAAGACTGCATTTTTTGTTGTCTGTTGATGCACACAGATCTATCTCAGGGACCTCCTATTCACTGAAGACTGGGGCCAGGTAGTGGTCTGATACGGACCACTGTTGTTCCGTGCCTGCATCCCTGCTCAGGCTGTCTGCTAGAGTGTTGTCTAGACCAGCTACATGAACTGCTGTCAGTTGTATACTGAGTCTTATTGCCCATTGCCAGATGAGTGTGGCCTCTCTGCACAGGTGCAAGGATCCCGTGCCTCCCTGCGTGTTCAGGTAGAACTTTTCTGTGATGTTGTCCGTTTCTACCAGAATGTTTTTTCCTCTGGTGATCACTGTAAAAGAAGTGAAAGTGAGTTTGATGGCTCTCAATTCTAATAAATTGATGTGAAGGGTGGACTCCCTTTTCATCCATTTACCCTTCACCCTCAATCCCTAACAGTGGGCACCACATCCTGTGAGGGAAGGGAAGTGTCAGTAAAAAAGGTGCATCTCCTTTGAGAAGATTCCCAGATATGGACCACCAGCTCAGAGACCTTACAATGGGTTTCGGGACCGATATTTTTCCCCCCAATGGGGTTCAGAATGTGGGCCCAAGTTCCTTCCGAACAAATTCTGTAATGGTCTCATCCATGTGTGCATGGGGACCACTGCTGTGGTTTTTGAATAGACTTCGTTTGAATGGACTCAGCTGATTGATAACTGTTTGACAGTTATCGCTAGGGGCAGGTACGCCTTCCCTTCTAAGGCCTTCCACGATACGCCAATGAATTCAATAGATTGGACGGGAGTTAAGTGGAACTTCTTGCAAATCACTAGGAAGCCCAAGGACTGAATAATGTCTAGGGCAAAGTTCAAACTCGCATCTTGAGAGTCATCTACAAAGAGCCAGTCTAAAGTAGCAAATCAGACATTTGGGCCTGTGACATCACTTCTCGAATAGACAACATTCTGAATTCTGGGACCTGTAAATATTTATTCAGGGATCTTCCCACCCCCTTTTTTGTCAGCAGCAAAATATCTAGAGAAGAAGCCCTTCAAGTCTTCCCTGGGGGCAAGTTTTGTAATTGCACCCTTAGTCAAAACAGAAGTGACCTCCTGTGTTAGGAAGGCCAATGGATTTCAGGGCTAGACCAGTGAGCACTGAAGCAGAAGCAGTGATTTAAATTTAAAAAAAAACCCTCTCTTTATTATTGATAACACCCACGAGTCAACAGTAATTTAGCACCAACTCTGAAAGAACTTGAATAAGCTATCCAGGAACAACTGGTCAGAATTTAGTCAGGCAGGTGGAGCACTTCTAGAGTGCTGATCCCTAGGGAACCGAGATGAATTTCTTCCCCGCTGTCTACCTTGTTTGTTAGGCTGAGGTTGTTGAGTGTAGGGTAATCTATACCCTGCTGGAGGGACAGAGGGGGGTGGTATCTATACTCCTGGCTATGGTATGAACGTGGTTGGTGATACCTCTGGGTATGCCTTGGAATGTACTTTTGTTTATAGGGTGTTGATGAATTGTGAGTTATGCCCAAGGACTTGGCTGTCAGCTTCTTCTTCCTAATGTGATCCAAAACTGTATTAGTTTGATCACTAAAGAGGTCTCAACCTTCAAATGGGAGGTCTTCTATCTTAGTCCTTGTATCTTGTGGAAGGGCTGATGAGCGCAGCCATGAATATGTCCTTATGACAATACTAGAGGCCATGGATCTTCTAGAAGCCATGGTGTGTACAATGCTTGGTCACAAGTTGCTGCTTCCCTAGCTTTTGGCCTTCTGATGCAACGGACATGGAATTGAGCAAACTTCAGAGGACGGCGGAAGACAGGAAGGCCTGGCGTGATCTGGTCCATGGGGTCGCAAAGAGTTGGACTTGACTGTGCGACTGAACAACAAAAATGAGGACCTTTGCAATGCTCTACTTATGAACAGGTAAAAGCTCCACAAATTCTAACATCTTTTCCCACACCAATATTTGGTAGCAGTCCCGAGGTCCATAATAGGATGGAGGCCTCTGTCCCTTTTGGGGACTGTAAAATAACGGGAGTAAAACCCATGGTAACGTTGTGCTATCGGGACTGGTTCTATAGCGTCCTTTTAAAGAAGATTCTGGATTTCTTCCAGGAGCGCGCTGGATGGCGGAGTAAGTATGAAGTTGGGGGGCTCGGATAACTGGATAAATTCTATGAAGTACCCTTTCTCGATGACAGAGAGTACCCACTGATCCGACATTATTTGTTGCCAGGAAGCCAGGTAGGGAGACATGCGGGTAGGGGTTGGACGACAGGAGTCAAAGGCTCTGTTTGGGAGCTTTAGGGGTCTTAGCCCTAAGCTGAGTGGTGGACGAGAATTTTGGTTTGTGCCCATAAGGGCGGGAAGACACAGTGGGTGAGCAATGCCATTGTGTTTCTGGAGACAACTTAAGAGAGGATCTGCGGGACCATGGCTTGTTCCAGGATTTTGCTTTGGATAGTTTAGGAGTCGACGTGCCCCCTACATTCCGTGATGTCTTTATGCTTTTGTCTAGGTCTTGCAGGACCGTATCAGTCGTGGTACTGAAGAGGACCTCGCCCTTGAATGGGAGATCTTCAATGAGAGTCCTGGTGTCTTGTGGTAAGGCACTGGAGCGCAACCAGGCATGTCATCGGAGGGTAACTGCTGAAGTCAGTGTTTTGGCTGCCACATCATCCAATGTGTGCTTAGCTGCATTGAGCTGGTGTTTAGCCAAAAGCATTCCCTCCTTTTGAATTCTGCGAGCTTGTCGGTTAGAATGCTCAGGAAGGGCTGCAATAAATTTGGACATTGGCTCCCAGCAAACTGATATCTTCCCATGCATGCAGTATAGTTTGAAGTCTTGATGCCAAGTGCTCCAGCAGAATAAAATTTTCTTCCAAACGAATCAAGTTTCCTCCCTTCTTTCTCTGGAGGGGTGGAATGACTGTGTCTGCCTTTGGAAGAGGAGGTGACTATGACTGAATTAGGTTTAGGGTGGGTGAATAAAAATTCAGCACCTTACTCCTGCACCTTATACATATGATCTATTCTCCAGCTCGAGACAGGGGCAGATGCCGGTTGAGACCATGGGACCTTAGCTGCCTGAAGCAGGACCGAAGTCATCGGTAAGGCTATCAGAGTAGAGGTGTCCATCTGCACGATATCGAACATGGAATCTGTTACTGTAGGTGGGGGTTGCACCGTAGACAGGGTCAACGTGTTGACCATCCATTTGATGAAATCCCCATAAGATTTTAGATCCTCCGAAGAAGAAATTGGAAGATCATCACCCACTTGTTGAGGTGGCAAGGGTTCCATCGGAGGGTCGGGGTTTTCGTCTCCTGATTGGGAGGAGGCGTTGGAAGACGTGGAATGCTCAGACAGTTCAGAAAAGGAAATAGACAACATCTGTGTCGATGGGACCGGATTCGACGGACCTTTAAACTTTGGAATTATTGGAGGTGGTGGTTTGGGAGGTTTACCTGTCGGCCTCAACAGTTGAGGCCTCACAAACTCCGGCGTCGGTAGAGGATCTTGATATCGAGAGAGCTGGGAGGAAGTGGACTGATGGTCCCATTCCATCAGTTGGGGTGGGAGCCATTGCATGCTACTAGAGAATGGATACGCCCCATACATGTATTGTCATTGCCGTTGATCCCAATGGGGTAGCGGTGGGTGGATTGGTGCCAATGGCTGTTCTCGATCATCACGTTGGAATGGTGAAGGACGAACAAAAGTGTCGGCTCCACGGTCGGAGTGTAGGCTTTCAACACTGGAAGACCAGGAGATCTGTGTTAAGTCCATATCGTGCTCAGAGTCAGTGAGCTGGAAAGGACGCAGTGAAGGTGACTGAGGTACACCTTCTTGCTGCTCTTGGCTCAAGGAGTCAAGCGAAGCAGCCCCCGTAGGATTCGGTTTCGTGGCCCTCCAAGGGGTCAGCGAAGTTTGCATAGGGGAAGTTTTTTTATGCTTTTTGTGCTTGACTGGCCAATCGTCCTTGCCCTTCCTGCATTTTTTGGAGGGCGTATGGGCTTTGGACTGAGATGCCTGGGCCAAGCGTTTCAGCATCAGGCGGTCGACATCTGAGTGAGTCGGTATCGGAGACAGCACAGCCGTCAATGCCGAGGCGGGCATCGATATTGACACATGTCCCAAAGTGTCCTGTGACGACATCGGTGAGAACGCTAATTCCAAAAGCGTGACGCGAAGTCTAGCATCTCTGATCTTTCTCGTCTGCTTCGAGAACTTTGCACAATGTGCACAAGAGTCCACGCGGTGTGATTCCCCAAGGCACAGAAGGCAAAGCGAGTGTCCGTCTGGGGGGGAGATTTTACTACCGCACTTGAGGCACTGTTTAAAGAAACCCCAACTCTTGGCCATAGGCCGGGGGGGGGGACGACACGGTGTGCAAAAAGGAGACCAAACGACTAAGTCCGAGAAGAGTAAATTGTAGTAACAATGTCCTTTCACTAGCAAAAAACAAGAAAAGTGAAGAAATTTCAAAGAAAAGAAGAGGAATAGGCCTTAAGGCCAAAAAGTTTTATCGACCGAAGTGGAGAAGGTCCTACCAGCGCGGCGGTCAGAAGAGAACTGGTGGGATTGTTGTGCCCCTCCCTTAGTCATGCACAGTGGGGCCAGCGCATGACTGTGGAGCAGGCACGAAAATCCCTTTCAGTTTTCAAGAGGAACCGATCGAGGTCAGCGCAGGTGCACTATATCCCAGAGGTGTGATACACAGAGACCACGAAGAAGATCTGCTAGGTTTTGATTTCAGTAAGCTACCAATATTTAGAAAATGGTAACATATATACCAATCACAGTCTAGTAGCACAACCTTGGTTGAGAATGATGCTTTCAAAGTCAACTAAAGATAAATTAATAAACTATCATCCCCCCCAAAAAAAGGATAATGAAAATATTTTGTGTATATATACAAAGGAATGGTTTCTTTATAATATATGGGCAGCATCCATATGTAGCCTGTTATATCTGTGTGTTCTGAGAAGAATCTAAATATTTAATTTATTCACTAAAGCTTCTATGCAGACACAGTTAATATTAACCTGCAGAAATCTCTTCCTAAACAAGGCTTCAACACCATATCAAGCACTGTACCACCACATCACCAATGCTGTCCAAAATCCACAGTAAGTGAAATACTTGTCTGTTGATTTTAATAGGAGACTGTCAAGCAGATACTTAGAACTTTAAATTTAACTATATGTTTAACTGTGGTGGGATTATGCCCTATGTCATTATATTGACACTACAGGCAGATTACATGCAAATGCTTCTGCTCATAATGCAAACCTTCAGATTTAAATTAAAATACTTCCCTTCTAGAAAACCGTACTTTTGAAGTTGCAATACCTGAAATATTTAATTTTTACATGTTCTTCATCTTCACTCCTAGGGGGGAAAATGCCAAAATTTAGTTACAGAAAGATGGCCTAGATGATACTATTTATTATTGCATAAATCTTTCTCAAATATTAGCTTTCTATGGGAACTTCCAAAATACAGTAATAAAGTATGCCAGTCAGCACCAGGAGAAAGCACTTAAAAGATTTTTTAAAAAGAATTCTTTTATCCAAATAAAAAGGGGGTAAGGAACAACAATGCTAATTACACTCCTCTTCCACTGTTTTTATAAAATTTTCAATCTAGAAATTAGGGGGAAAATAGCTGGACAAGTTTCAACACAGTGAACCTTTTTTTAACCATATGATCTTCAGGAGAACATTCACACTACATCTGTGATTCACAACTAGAGATAGAAGGACAAAAAATTCACAAATCAATGAGAAGGCAAGCATCCAGGCTGAATTAAATACTATAGATACTTATCCAGAGTGAATAAAATACCACAGATACCTACAAAAAGGTATGATTTTTTTAATAACACATTGGTTATAGAATAGTATTTTAAGCAAATAACCTAATTTACAATTAAAACTAAATTATCACCTTGTTTCTCACCAGACTCTCCCTGAGTGATCTTTTTGCTTTATGTCATGTAATTAGCTGAGTTCTGTAAGGTGTTTAATTCTCAACATCTGAATGACTATCAAACAAACAAGGATATTTACTTTTCATTTTGTATACAGTAATATGAATTAAGCAAACTAACTTAGTGACCTTGCAAGGGTACATAGGTAGCTGCACAGAGATTTCACAATGACTCTGTATAAAAGCACAATACCCTAAATAAATTTACCGTATTTTTTGGACCATAAGACTCACTTTTTCTTCCAAAAAAAGTGAGGGGAAAAGTGTGTGCGTCTTATGGACCGAATACTGAGCCCCAGGGTTCAGAATATTTTTTTCCCTGTTTTCCTCCTCTAAAAACTAGGTGCGTCTTATGGTCAGGTGCGTCTTATGGTCCAAAAAATACGGTAAATATAGGCAACAAATAAACAATATACCTGCTCTGGAGATCATCCGCTTCAATGTCACCTGTGAACCTAAGAGAAGTTAAACTAATTAGAAAACATTAACATATAGAGATATCAGTACAATAGAAAAGCAAGCATTTTTTATTTTTGAAAAGCAAGCTCTCGCCAGAGTAGCCTATTGGGCCGAGGGATGTTTGTTTTCCCCCTGTGTTGCTGGCTAAGGATGCGCCATCTACTTCATCACCTCTCCTTGTCTTTAACAGGTCATTGGGATCTGTGGTATATTTGAAAAGCGAGCTCTGCACAGAAGCCCCAGCCAAAAGGCAAGAGCACAAGAGCTCTTGGCCTGTGGTGCAGAGCCAGGCCCCAGGCACTATATGCAACAAGTAGAAGAAAGTTTCCCCCTACAGTTGTGAGGAGGGAGGAGGGGAGAGAGAGAGAAATACCAGATACTTATTCTGGAAGCCAGGAACCATTCTGACATAGAACAATACTTATTGGCCGCCTGTAATCTCAGCATATCATAACTGTTCCCTGAACTGTTGCATGGCTTTTCTGTGAACACTAGAATATTGATTGTCGAGTGTTGGGGAAATTTATTAGTAGCAGTTGGGAGAAATTTTTACCTGGAACAGGATGTTTGTTGAATGCACTATTTCGGTGCATCTGCGAGCTGTTAGGTATGGGATGGGATTTATCAAAGAATGTCAGTGTTTGGCAAGGATGCTTGCTGCCTTTCTAAACTCCATAGCATCCTGAGAGTTGATACCAGAGCGCCTTTCTCCCCCACTAATATTGTGCAACACCAGATCAGTGAAGCACAGAACTGCACACCTCTATGAGATGTAGCTGAAGAAGAAATTGGCCTGGCTTAACAGAATCAAGGCTGGAAGAAAACAACATGGTGTGTCTGCCCCAACTAATGTCACCGGGTTACACTGTCCTCCACAAACTCTATACAACTGGCCAAGGTGGAGGTGTGGCTATTATCCTCCACGAGTCCTTCAACTTCTGCAGACTTCCAGTCCAAAATATTGGTGGCATTGACTGTATACTCCTCACACCAGGGACTAAAGACAGATTAGGGATTCTTCTTGTCTACCAGTCACCTAGTTCCCCAACCCTTTATGAGTTCACAGAGGTACTGTCAGATGTGGTACTGGACACTCCTAGACTGATTGTTCTGGGGGACTTCAATATCCTCACCAGGACCAGCCAAGGATTTTATTGTCTCTTTGTGATGCGCCCAACAGATGAAAGAGGTCACACATTGGATTTAATTTTTTTAATTGTGCAATTTGAACTGGTTATAGGATTATGGATTCAACCTAAAGCATGGTCTGACCAGTACCTACTTAAAGCTAAGGTGAACGTAGCTCCAAAAACCACATAAGAGGGGGCTCAGTTAAAATGGTCCACCCATAGAGATTCATGAATTTTACTGGATTCCAGAACACTCTGGGGGATTTCAGGATCCCAAACAAATGCTCAGCTGAGGCAGCAGTGGAAGTATGGTTCTGTTGCCTTTAAGTTCCTTTTATTGTGTTCTGTGGGCCAGTTGGTTTTCTTTTTGGGGGGGTGACTAGGCCTTCTGTTCTGCCTGGGCCCTGGGGCCTAGGCTCTCTGTTTTTTTGGTTCTCTCTGGTTTTGGTTCTTGTATTTTGAGGTTCTTCTGTTGCCTTTAAGTTCTGTTGCCTTTAAGTATTGTGTTTTCTGGGCTAATTGTTGTTGGGGGTTTTTTTTTGGGGGGGGGGGGGGGCTTCTACCTGGACCTAGACTCTGTC
>NW_015161951.1:642245-733992 GCF_001447785.1 Gekko japonicus | reverse complement strand
TTAGCAGGTTTTAATTTTGTATTAGCAGGTTTTAATTTTGTATTAGCAGGTTTTAATTTTGTATTAGCAGGTTTTATTTGTATTTAGCAGGTTTTATTTTTATTTTTAGCAGGTTATATTTTTGTGGACTTTAGTTTTGGCTTTCTTAGGCATGGGGGTAAGTGCTCTGTATGTGCTTCTGGTTTAGCTGCTACACCACTGTTAAATAGGCTTTTAATAAAGATTTTAGGTTATTTTTAACTAATATTTTAAAATAAATCTCAGCATAGGGCTTTAGCTGTTCTACCTTTAACTAGGCCAGTGCTAGGAGAACAAAAAGAGGCCAGGTTTGTCTTCAAGCCATAAAACAGAGGTATAAGTAGCATATAACTTTTTAAAAAGTAGTGTGCTGTGTTGTTTGTGCTCTGACTGAACTTTGGTGAAGCCAGGCACTCCCCCACCCCCACTTTAGCTTATGTGTTTCAATTAGGGAGCTCCTGCATTCCTCCACAGGGAATCAGGCTGGTTCCATTAGAATCTAGATAGGAGTAGTTTAAAACCCTAAAACTTTTTTTAAAGTTTCCAGGCCACATCTTAAAGATAGTCTTTAAACCATAGTCAAGGTCAGTGTAGGAATTCGCTAGTTCTAAAAAACAAACCAAGAAAAAAAGAGAAAACCCAAACTGAAGCAAAGCTAGGTTACGCTCTATTGAAAAAAACAAAAACCTAGTTTTCAGGTTCCCTGAAATTCGGGTTCAATATATCCAAATCCAAAAAAATACTGAATTTCTTTCCCCTGCACACCCTTAGAAATAACTACAACTTCCTACAAAGCAAATGTGCTGAGTGAACTTGGACTGGACACACACCTCATTGGCTTGTTGTTATTCCTCCTCTAAAAAAGTTCCCATTGCTTTCTTACTGAGAAAGACTGGATCATGATGTCATGAATACAGTGAAAACGGGGAGGAAACCCAGTTGCACCCAGGAGAGCCCTGGCATAAAGAGCCCAACAAAACACACACACACTGTAGCAAGGCACACAAAAGCTCATACCTTGAACAAAACTTTGTTGGTCTTAAATGTGCCTGGTATTTCTCCCGTGTGATTGAGGCAGCCCAGCAAAGCAAGCTCTCCCTCGTTCCCTCCCTCCCTCCCTCCCTCCCTCCCTCCAGGGAGGATTCTCAAGCCATGGAAGGGCAGAAAGGCTTCCCTTTGTCCCCTGTATACAACGGAGGCAGCTTGGCCAGGAAGCCAGCTTTGGCTGTTCCCTCCCTCCCCCCCAGGAGGAGGAGGGGGAGGAGCCTCAGCCAGTGCTTTACCAGACACTCTCAATCGCACAGGAGAGGCTTGCCTATCTATCTATCATGTTCAATTAAGAGAGTCTGGGAAAGCAAGCTGCAACATAGCAGAAGAACTGAAAAGGAAGCTGGAAACAGTCAGGTCCCTGCGGGCCGGATTGGGGCCCTCCGACGGCCTGATATGGCCTGTGGACCACATGTCTGACAGCCCTGCTGTAGAGTTCCACAGGGCGCAATTCTATCCCCCATCCTTTTCAATCTCTATGTAAAGCCCTTAGGAAAAATCATTCATAGGTTTGGTTTTGGTTGTCATCAACATGCAGTGACACCCATATATATCCTTATCAAGTCTCCTGGTGATGCAGTAGAGTCCTAAATCACTGCCTGGCTGCTGTGGTAAATTGGCTAAGAGCAAACAAATCAAAACTAAACTCTGTCCCTGACCTAGATAGCCCAGACAAGCCTGATCTTGTCAGAACTCACAAGTTAAGCAGGGTTGACTCTGGCGAGTACTTGGATGCGAGTCCTCCTTGAAATACCAGCAGTCGGGGGCAGGCTTTATTCAGCCACCTCTCTGAATATCCTCCAGGACCTCAGTAGGGGTCAGTCACCAGAGGTCATCATGACTTCCAGGTGCACACACAGTCACCAGAGATTGCCATGACTTCCAGGTGTATACACACTCACACATGAACATGTTAAAAAATAATATTTGCAAAAAGAAAAAAGGCTTTCTACCTCCTCAGCCTAGTCCAAAAGATGGCCCCTACATTGTTACTGCTGATCTGGTCACCTGGATCCAAGTTGCAGTAACATCGAGACTAGACTACTATAACAGTACATTGGACTCCCCTCAAAATCAATTTGGAAACTCCAATGGGTGCAGAACGCCATGCCACGGCTATTATCGGGAGCTAGACAGAGCACATATATTACTGTCATTCTACAGTCACTCCACTGGCTGCCCGTTACTGGGCTCAATCTGAGGTATTGGCTGTCACACAGAAAGCCCTTCATGGCCTTGGATACTCATATCTATGAGACTGCCTCTCCCTCTATGCACTGCCATGACCACTTGGGTCCTCTAAGCAAGGTATTCTGCAGGTTCCAACCTGCAATTGGGCAAAATCAACAACTCCCTGTACATGTGTCTCCTCCGCTGTGGCCCCAACTTTGCAGAATAGTCTACCTGATGAAGTCAGGAAGGCTCCCACCCTCATGGTTCCTGTAAACTATGCAAAACTGAATTATTCAAGGGGGGGTTTCTACACAGGCAATAGACTTGCACTGTACTAAATGATTCACAAAGTTACTTAGAAAAATTATTAGGGACTGTGGTCTATACTGAGAGCCAGTTTGGTGTAGTGGTTAGGAGTGCAGACTCTAATCTGGGACAACTGGGTTTAATTCCCCACTCCTCTGCATGCAGCTGCTGGTGTGACCTTGGGTCAGTTACAAGTAATTTCAGACCTGTACTCTCACAAGCAGTTCTCGAAAGAGCTCTCTCAGCCCCATCTATCTCACAGGGTATCTGTTGTGGGGACGGAAGGGAAAGGAGATTGTAAACCGCTCTGAGACTCCTTTGGGTAGCGAAGGGCAAGGTATAAATCTCCTCTTCCTCCTCCTCTTCTTCTTGTATAGCGTGAACTTATATATGGAATTTTGCATCATTTAATGTGCCATGTTAATACTTATGCTTTTCTTTAGTTGTTTTTACATTTCTGATTGGTTCTACAACCCTAACTGTATTGTATTGTTTATTGAATGTCCCATTCTATTGATTGCATTGACTCACTGTTTCACTTGCCTTGAGTCCATGAGAAAGGCAGACTATAAATAACATAAATAAATAAAACAAATTTGATTTTATCCCACTGTTCCTATAAAGGAGATCTGGGAACAGGAAAAACCAGAGAGTGCTAGCAAATGAATGTCCTGCTAGCTAGGTGGCAGCAAGCAAGCAGCAACCAAGCTCCATATAGGTTGAAACCCCCCCCCCCCAATCCTGCAGTATTTTGCTTGGAATGGGGCCACAGGCATTCCTCACAGAGAAGGAAATTAGGAAGATCCATCTGGCAGAGCTAGCAACGGATGACTTTGTATTTAGTCTGCACAGGCCAGAGACTCAAGCCAAAGGGCAGTTGGCCTCCGCAGTCATTTTGGCAGACCTGGACTAGCCCAGATTTTTGTTTGTGTGTTTGTTCAGCTTATTTTGTAACTTGCAATTTTTGTCTTCATAAGTCTCTTTGAGTCCCTCCCAGAAGCAACCCTAAAAATATTTAAATAACGAACATACTTGTCTTACACCCTGAACAACAATTACAGATATTATTTGTAGATGGCAGATGTTATCCAAAGGTTTTTTCCTACAAAAGCCCAGGACAACTGACCCCAAAAGACCCTCCATACAATTAACATTACATGAATCTGTTCATGCCTGGCTTTGAGCATACTAGAAGTGTCTACTTTCACTCCTTCTGTCATAGGCTGGACTAGGACTACATTCGAATTATGAGTCATAATCTTCAACATTTGCTACTGCCTTTATTGGGTTTGCCAAGTTGGCACAGCACTTAACCCCCCCCCCGACTTGATCCAAGTAGTTTACTGTACTTCCAGACATACAAGCCCATTTCTGATATGCTCTACTCTGCCTCAGTCCTTAACTGCCTACCAGCTTCACCGTACCACTACCTTAAGTGCCCGGCCCAATAACCATCCCTGCCCTTCCTCCCTCACTCTCTGCCCATCAGGCAGCTGGTCCCAAATGACACTCAGCCTCAGTACTTCTCATTTTTCAGTAATCAGGGTTTTGTATTATAACACCCATATTTTCTAGTTATTGCTACCAAATATGTAATCCTAAACTCTTCACAGTTTCTTGTAAGTTTATTAAAGCGAAACAAATAGGGTTGCCAGGTCTGGGTTGGAAAATACCTAGAGACTTTGGGGGTGGATCCAGGAGAGGGAGGGGTTTGGGGAGGGGAGGGGTCTCAGCATGGTACAATGCCATAGAGTCCACCCTTCAAAGCAGCCATTTTCTCCAGGGGAGCTGACCTCTGTCAGCTGGGGATCAGTTGCAAAAGCGGGAGATCCCCAGGCCCCACCTGGAGGCCAGCAACCCTAGACAAAAAAGTGTTGTAGTATCTAAATCAATATGGGGTGACCCAAGTCATCATAATCACAACAAAAAGCTAACTTCTAACCCCTAACCTAACTTCTCCCCATTTCTCATAATTTCATTATTGCTTTAAAAAACTCTATTCAAAATACTGGAGGCGGTACAGAAACCAGCTGGTTGTAAAATTAAATTACCTTCCACCATTGAATTATGTAAAGTTAACATACAAACAAGCAATTACATTAATTTCACATGCATATATTTTTATGTTATACAACAAAACATTCTGATGTGAAATACGTTTTGCAGAGAAACACTACCATCAAATAACTGCTGAAAATACTAGTTGTCAGTGAAATTCTAGTTGTCATGGTGACCTGGCGCCTGGGACTCACTGAGTCCTGGGTTAATACATTTAATGAAGAGAAGCTTGTATGATCCCGTTCCCTTACAGTGATGCAAAATGTAAACCATCTCACTTACTGTTTATCAGAATCGCTTCCTTTGCGTTTCCTTGGAAACTCCACCACAAACGTATTGATAGAACTGGAATCGGCAAGCTTTGCTATAGGAGTCATAAGGCCTGACGCAACAGAAACACACTGGGTTCCTTCCATTTGAAAATTATCTGTGAATAAAGAAAGCATATCTAAGGTGAAGGAGGCAGAGTTCTGTTCTATTTATTTTCGCTAAAATGAAAGGAAGAGACGCAAATCATGCCAAAGAATGCAGCTCAAACAGGTGGTCCTAATATAGGTTAGAAAACATAAAACAGAGCTCAACTGTCACAAACACCAGCAAACAAGTGCTTCATGCTGCCCAAGTCACATTTTTAGCCACTACAACATACCTGGCAATAGATGCAGAACAAATTATTGTCAGTATCATTCTAGGGAGGTATCCAAGATTTGATCACTTGCACCTAAACAGCATGATAAAAAGTAGAGACATCACCCTGCCAACAAAAGTCCGCATGGTCAAAGCAATGGTATTCCCAGTAGTCATGTATGGCTGCGAGAGTTGGACTATAAGGAAGGCCGAGCGCCGAAGAATAGATTCTTGTGAACTATGGTGCTGGAGAAGACTCTTGAGAGTCCCTTGGACTGCAAGAAGATCAAATCAGTCAATCCTAAAAGAAATCAACCCTGACTGTTCACTGGAAGGCCAGATAATGAAACTGAAGCTCAAATACTTTGGCCACCAAATGAGAAGGGAGCACTCACTGGAGAAGACCCTGATGCTGGGAAAGATTGAAGGTCAAAGAAGACGGGGACGGCAAAGGATGGGATGGTTAGACAGTGTCATAGATGCAACGAACATGAAATTGAGCAAACTTCAGAGGACGGCGGAAGACAGGAAGGCCTGGCGTGATCTGGTCCATGGGGTCGCGAAGAGTCAGACTCGACTGTGCGACTGAACAACAAAAGGGAGACCCGGCAGCGAAAAGGGAAAGTTTGTGCTCTATGTCACCTATCATTATTCCCTTAATATCGTTATGGCGATGTATTACCTTGGGTAGTGGTTCCATGGATAAGATGAAAAGGAGGGGAGATAAGGGACAATCTTGAAGGGTGCCCCTTACAGTAGAAAAGTACATCGTTTACCTTGACCTAGAGATGTGAAGGCCTGGGAAAAAACCGGAAAAAATAGGAAAAAAACTGTTTTTTCCCCGTTTTTTTCCTGAAGCCTTTTTTGTTTTTTTCCAAAAAATTGGAAAAATTGAAAAAAGAAAAAAAAAAGATTATGGAACATTTTATTTTAACATGATGAATAAAATATTTTAAGACAAGGTGTTCAAATATTTTCCAAATCATTTCTACAATAGATATATATGGTATCAGATTGATCTAATTTCTGTGCACTGAGGACAAGCAAGTCCTAGGTTACAAACTGAACCCTCCAATGCAAGAACAAGATGCCTTTCTTCCTTTAGGAGGTGCTATTGTCACGAGAAAAGAAAAAGGTTTCAGTTTTGTTTTTGCATGTGGGCGGGTATTCTGTTTGTAATACCTGTTTGGATACACTATATTTTTAATATGCTAGTTGTGATAATTTCATGCCAAGTAAAAATGTCCATAGTCATATTTTATGTTCCTAAAGTAACAGAATGACTTTCAATCTAGAAAAGACAAAAAAACGGCTAATGTAGCTTTTTTTTCAATTTTTCCGAAAATTTCTGTTTTATCCCAAAACTAACTGGGGTATTTTCCCGAGCTTCAAAATTTCCGGAAATTTTACATCTCTACCTTGACCTGAGCAAGGTTTCTCCTTATCGGGAGCTTGAAGAGCTCTTTGTTGATTAGGTCCCAAGCACAATATGGTAAGGAGTTGAAGGAGATAAGGCTTTTTGATCATATCAAAAGCTTTTTGCATATCTAGGCTGAATAATAATGTCTCAGTTCTAGTTATTTTACAATGTTGAATCACAATAAAAGTTCTTCTTGTACTGTCAGATATATTTTGACCAGGCATAAAGCCCGTTTGATCCAATTTTATGTGTTTAGTAATAACATTCTTCCACCTATTCACCAAAATAGATGTAAAAATCTTATAATCATTATTTAAAAGTGCTATAGACCTATATGAGGCCGGATTTACTGGGTCTTTCTCTGGTTTGTTATTGGAACCAATGTAGCATACAACCAAGATGGAGGAGTAATGCCAGTTGAAGGGCCGGTGCCAGGAACACAGGTGGACCTTTAAATTAAACACCTTGATCCCTAATGGTTTAAATACTGATTTTGATTTAAAGTTGTTTCAGTATGGAAAACTAATGAAGGAGAATTGTTGAAACTCTATTTCAGTGAGTATGTATGTACTGACAACTGGGGATAACAGTTAATATGTTGTAATATAGTAAATATGACATGGAAATATAATTTTCAGTTCACAGCTAAAGAGTACCAGGTATCTGAAGAAGCGTAACGTGAACGCGGCAGTGAAGCCAGCCGTGTATAGCTGTACTCACATATGACGTGGAACTATTGCACTCCTGAAGTTTTTTATACGAAGGAATTGTGGACTCTAATTGTATTCGACCTTTGTATCAAGTACTTTTTGTTCCTAGCTCTGTAATATATATATATGGGTTCTTTAACAAAGATTTCAAAATGTTTGAATTGTTTCATACAATATAATTTTTCTGCTTATGTTCGTAATTCATTCACTGAGTGTCTTTATATTTATACAACCACCTGGAGGTTGGCAACCCTAAAAACTTGAGGGGTTTAAAACTACCAGGACACTGTCAACCAACAGTCTTAGGCAACTGGGATATGGTTCCCCGAGGATAAATGGGAGGCAACTCCATCTGCTCAGAGGGATTTTTCTTTACTATCCTGTCTCATGCACCAAAGCTGCATGTGTTCCAATGCATAGCATTTGTCACAGTTAAGGCTTAACTCAGCTTTTAAATCACTTGAAAGGTGATTTAATCGAGATGATCACACACACACACACACACACCAGAAGGAACATCGTATATGCTGTACTTACTCCTGGAGAAACGGCCACTCTCTTGTGCTGCTGTTCAGCGTGAGAAAATGAAAGCAACCCTTCTTCTCTTAAATAGCAGGCAGGAAAGGTAAAAATGAAAATAAAAGTATTTAATCGTTGCCCCACTTCAAAAAGGGGGGGGGGATGCAAGTGTATGTGGAAATTATTTCAAAACTGACTTGTTTGCAAACTAGAGACTTCGGGAACTTGCAACAGAAGTGAAATCTAAAGCAGAGCAGAACTTGAAACCGAGGAAGGGGTTGCTCCTTGATGTCGCTGCACTGTTCTTCAACTACTCTCCAGCTCTGTGGCAACTCTCAGACAGCCTCACCTACCTCACAGGGTTATTGGGAGGAACAAATGAGGGAGGGGAGGGAGGACCTTGGGGTTCTTTAGTGGGATAAAAAAAACCCCGCACCAGATAGAGATCCCTTTCTTTTGCTGGTTGCTGTATTGCTGTTTGTAAACCTTTGGGGATATTACAGTGGCATAAAAGTGCGTTTATGTAAAAAAAAAAAAAAAGAGCCATACACTTCAAAGGTATCCAGCCATTGCCTCATTCATAACATCTTTAGAGACATAACATCTTTAGAGACATAACTCCAACAATGGGCAAGCAGAAAATAAATAAAAGTGCGTTTATGCAAAAGCTCTGCCCTGAGCCTGAGGGCATCCCGCACACTCCCTCAGCGCCCCTGGCAGTTGCCCCCACTTCTGGGCATGAGACGGGTGTTTCGAAGTAATTTGACAAGCCATCAAGTAGCAAATCCAAATACAGAGGGGAGAAGATGCGGGGGTGGGTGGGTGTTGCAGATAGAAACTTAACTGCTCCAGGTAGAGTTTTCTTTATAACAGGAATTTACAACGAAAGCATTCTCCTTTATGGATATAATAGATTAGATTTCACAACTTAATTCAGCAGAATGGTAGTGTTTAAGGATCTCCGACCCATTTTATTACAGTGAGCCAAATTGGATGTTTGTGCTTTTAAAAGGAAAATGGTTGTGACATGAAGATATATAATTTTTTAAGTAAGAAGGGGGGGGGTGGTTGTAGAAGCAATAGAGTGCCCTGAGAGAGAGTTGGGGAGCGGACCATTCCAGCAGCACGCCTATCCGCCAGTGGCCGAAATGCTCTGCGGCCAGCCTGGCAAGGGTGGTGCAAGTGAACGAGGGGCCTTATAGTTCTGCTCTTTCTTGTCCTTCCTTTGCAAACAAAAGTTATGCTCTTTCTTGTCCTTCCTTTGCAAACAAAAGCTTGGCATCTGAGAGGGTAATTGATGGATCTGAGCCAGCTCCTCTCTCCATTTGAATAAGACCGGGCCGAGGTGGCCAGGGACTCTGCTGGGGAGGCGAAGGGGCTGCCAAACAAACAGACAATGCTGGGGGGAGGGCGTCCATGGGGGGGAAGAGGCTTGGGTGCACGTCTTTGGCAACTGCCTGGTCGGGTCAGCCCAGTGGTCCAGTGAGTTCAGCATCCACCAGCGGCCAGCCAGAAGGCTACCGGCAAGCCGGCAGTGGGAAGGTGGCTGGGGAGCGGCACAGCCACAACACCGGGACTGCCCAGCTTGTTTGACTCCCTCCCCCAGGCAGCTGGGCGTGTCTTGTCTGCCCCCACGGTGCTCGTGGTTCTCTCAGCACCTCTGCAGCCTGGCCAAGCAGGCCAGGGAAAGGTTGCTGAGCTCCGCAAGCACCTGACTTCTGCCGCGATCGAGGGGGAAAGGCGCAGAGCCTCCCCTGCTGAAGCAGCCAGCCAGCCTCTCCCCCATCTCTGTATGTGTGGTGCACGCTTAGCAGCTGGACTGCGGCCAAAAACCCCTCCCCCTGGATCCGTGTCTCCCAGGCAGCGTCGTCGTTATGCGCCCTGAGAGAAAGCCCCAGCCAGAACCACACTAAGCAGGTTGCCTTTGGCTACAAGCAGAAGGCCTCGTGGATCACTCGCTCACTCAAAAGGGGTGAGGGCTGGGAGAAGAGAAAAATGGCTTGCTGCCGGTCTCGGCAAACTTGTGATGTTCACATTGCCAGGGTGGAAGATGCAGGGCCCTTCTCAGGTTGAGAAATGCGTGCCCGTAATTGTAGCAACCAACCTGCCTGCCATTTCCAGCTGTGCCTTTGTGATGCTCTAGGGCAGGCGGGAGTGCTGTGAAGGGTTTTTGGTGAGGGAGAGGCAGAGCGGGGGCAGAGCGGGAGCAGGGTGGCAGGCCAACTGCCTAACCCCGCCTTATGGACGATCCAGCCCTGGCTAGTTAAGAGTATAGAATTACACACAAGGGCTAGATATTTAGATAATATAGTCTTAAATGCTTTATAAAATTTGGCTGGATATCCATGTTCCCCTGTGACAGAATTATTTTTCACACAAGATATTGCATCTAATACTTCTTTTTCTGTTACAGGAAGGTTTAACATTTCCTTAACCTGGGGGGAAATCGAAGAAATAGCAGTGTGGTTCAATAATTTTTTTTTAATCTCATCTCCCTTTTCGCTGACGATGTATTGTTGTATATTACATCTCCTACTGAATCTATTCCTCCCTTGTTCTCTCTCTTCTGAACCACTTTGGTAGAATTTCTGGTTTAAAATTAAATGCACAAAAATCAGAAATATATCCAACTAATTTATCTCAGGATACTGTTCTAGCCCTTAAAAAGGCTTTTCCTTTTACTTGGATCACTGACAGTTGGAAGTGTCTGGGTGTTAAAATACCAATTGATCTCGCCAAGACACTGAAATATAATTATGATGCATTGTTCCAAGACATCTCTAACAAATTGACCCAATGGAATAAATTACACCTTTCATGGGAAGATAGACTGGCAATTCTTAAAACATTTGCCCTTCCTGAATTTCTTTATCTTATTCAGACGATACCTATTGAACTTCCAGATTCCAAAATGGCAAAATGCAAGAAGTCTTTCAACAGTTTTTTCTGGGGTGGGAGGAAAGTGAGGATTCAATTCCATACTTTATGTAGACCCATTAAAATGGGAGGCCTATACATGCCCAATTTAAAATTCTACTATTGGGCTGCTCAACTTGTTCAATTGATGCAAATTTTGCAAACTAGCCCGAAATAAAAATGGGTGGCTATAGAATCAGTCTATAATTCACCTTTCTCAATGCCAGGGACAATATGGTCAAAACCAAATTTTAGATCACATACAGTTGCCTCAAACCCAAAAAGTTATGGGGGAAAATAGCAGTGCTATGTAAAGTGAGCCTGGATATATATGTAGATTTATTATTTATGGGTGTATTGGGAATCCATAGAAGTGAGAAACAAAATCAGGATATCTTCAAAGTAATGTTATTAGCAGCGCATGCAGTGATTGCATATGGTTGGAAGGAGAACTCAAAATGGACTTTAGAAAAATTGGAACGAATATTTATATGAATATATACAATCGGACATATTGGAATGTTTAAAGCAAGATAAGATATGGAGTGTAAAAATGAAGGAGATAAAAAAGAAATGGTCAGTATACTTTAAATGGGTTTATAAAGGGGAAGCCAACAGGGGTATACTTGAAAAGTTGGAAAGAATGTGCTCATGGTTGAAAATGTAATTTGAATAACATGATGGTGGCCACCTTAGGGGGGGAGGGAGAAAATAGGGGGGGAGTATCAAAAAGTTGGAACTAAACTGTAATGTAATAACAATATTGGGATACAATAAAAAAAATTGGGGGGGAAAAAACCCCAATTTTGAGCAAAACTCTTAAAATCTGGGATAGACTTAGAAAGAGATTAATCTCTCTACTATCACTGGTTTTAAACTTTTCTTTCTTGTCATGGCAAGGGGCAGGTCTTGATAAACCTATTCAATGGTTCAAAGACAATGCAGTGTTAACTAAGGCAGAGGTGGAATCAATATTACATAAGCCAGTTCACTGGTTTCAATATCTTCAAATCCATAATATCATGTTGGAGATCAACCCCAGGAAATACACCCTTAAACCTTTTACTGTTTTTGAGACCATTATTGACAAATATGGCTCTAATACAAAAGCTCTTCTCTCACAGATTTACAAAACTATTTCAAATACTTATATTTCATCTCCTCCACCATATGAAAACAAATGGGCAAAAATCCTCCCAACTGATTTGTCTTTAGAGCATTGGGACGAGATATGGTGTTCCCCATCTAATTCATCTCCGATTTTCAGCATTAAAACTCAATTTTTTAAACACATAGCAAATTGGCATATGACACCCAGTCGTCTCCATAGGATTTATACTAACCATACTCCATATAGTTGGAAAAAATTTGGCCAGCTGGGAACATCTATGGTGGGAGTGTCAGGAGGTGGCATACTTTTGGTCGGAAGTCAGGAATCGAATCGTAGAATGGTCGGGAGTGAATATCCCTTTTAATCCTGAATTTTTGCTTTTAGACCGCTGGCCAGATATCCTGGTGCAAAAATGAAAGAGAGTGTTTATTTCTCTGCTGGTAGCTGCAGCCAGGCACACCATTGCCATTTGCTGGAAAGACTCAGCTAAACTCACACATGAAGCATGGTATGATAGGATTTGGGAAACATTCATATCTCAAATAACCCCAAACTTCTTTTTTTTAGGAGATTCTCTATTAACTACAACTAACCGTATGCATAACTACTGGGATCCAGTTATTGCTCATTTTAAGTCCAACAATGTTATACCAAATCGATTTTATTACAAGATATGACTGTTTACATAAATGTGTTTCTTCTATTCCTTATCAATACTGACTGGGTATTTCAGACATTGGTTGCAGAATAAAGGATTGTCAGGTTTTTATAATTTTCTAAACTACAAAATATTGAAGTTATTACTACATTATTGTGCAACCTTCTTTGTAAACTCAGTTTGAATATAGGTTTAATGATGTATAAGTTTATCTCACACTCTGTTTGTAATATTTGATTCGCAATTCATTATGTTTGTTAAAGTTCTGAAAATTCAATAAAAATTAAATTGGGAAAGAAGAAAGGGAGACCCAAACGCCATTTCGGTTTGGGAATTTTTTGTTTGAGGTTCAGCTCAGGATCACCCCGAGCCCTGAACAGAACCAGAATTTTTCAGTTTGTGTCCATCCCTATTCACTCATGTTACAATACAGGGCACATCCCTGCATCATGCCGAGAGGGCATCATTATCCCAATATATAAAACTGCCTCTAGGGTTGACCCAACTAATCATCATCCTATCACTTTGCTGTCTATATTAGGGAAGCTTTACACTTCCCTTCTGCTGGACAAATTGCAAGATTGGGTGCAGGTTTCTAATATTCTTCGTCCAGAGAAAATTGGTTTCTGGCCAAGCCACAGTACATTATATATTTTGACAGGGCTTTTTGTAGCAGGAACTCCTTTGCATATTAGGTGACACACCCCTAATGTAGCTAATCCTCCAAGAGCTTACAGTAGCCCCTGTAAGAAGAGCTCTGTAAGCTCTTGGAGGATTGGCTACATTAGGGGTGTGTCGCCTAATACGTAAAGGGAGTTCCTGCTACAAAAAGAGCCCTGTATGATATTTTGATGCTGGTCCACCCCAGGGGCTGGAGAGAAAAGACAAAATCACCTGCTTATAATATACTTCTGAAATGGCACACAAGAGGCTTTGGAAATTTCAAAATAAACAAAATATTTTATTTAACTTGGAGTGCGAAAGGTCAGGTGGAATCAGGGATAGGATATATGAAGTGAGCAGATAATAAAAACCTGAGGTAATTTTGTAATCACACTAAATCCAGATAATATGTTACCAACAAGCAAGTGTTATTGCTTTTCAACAAACTTTGAAACTTTGAGGAGAGAGGCTTTCTTTTCAGTGTCCGCTTAAACACTCAAACACAGGTTCCTGAGTTTCACTGACTCTTAAGATTTAGAAGGCAGGAACATACAACCAAGTTCCCAAAATCCTTCTTTATACACAGACCAGGGATCACTCCTCGTTTTAGAGCTATTTCCCTTTCCATTGGGCAAGGATTACTTCTCTTGACCAGAAGCTTTGTCCCTTTTCAGCTTGAATGGGGATCCACTCACTCCTTCAGCCTCTTTTCCAATCTGCAGACACTGCTAAACTGTCTCTTCTTCAACTGTCAGTTCCCAACTGTCTTTCTTAACTGACGCTCAACAGAATTCCTTTTGAACTGCCTCTTACTCACAGATTCTCAAATTTTGTTAGAACGTTACCCCTTGACAGTCCATCTCACCTGCATTGCAGGCCATGCTTCATGCCCTTGTAAGCCGCCCTGAGCCCGCTTGCGGGGTAGGGCGGGGTAAAAATATTTAAAAATAAATAAATAAAATAAGCTTCCATCTGTGGCAGAAGCAAGGTGAGCTGCTACAGTTACTCCTCCTAAAATTTCCCCTTTCCTCTGTATATAAGATATAAAGGTTTGTCTATATCATCACAACCCAGGAAGGGTTGTGGTGTGATCAGGGGTCTTGTTGTAGAAAAAGAGCTGCCGGAGCTCATTAGCATAACTCATTAGCATAACTTATTTGCATATGCCACGCCCCCTGACATCACCGGAAGTGACAGAAGGCCACACCCCCTGACATCACCGGAAGTGTGTCAGAAGGCCCGGCTACTTACCCTCCTGCTTCATCCTCATTCCCAAACGGAATGAGGATCGAAGCAGAGGGCGGGGTAAAGAAGGGGGCGGGGCTTCACCACGTGACCGCCCCGCCCCCTAGAGGTTCTCTTCCGGAGCTCCGTACCTGAGAGCTCCCCCCCGACTAGAGCCCTGGGTGTGATATAGTTAAGGGGATGGTACATCCCACAAAAACTGACATTACTGTTTCAAAGTCTGATAGTATATACAGTAGCAGATCCAGCAAGTAGAACAATTTGTGACTGGTTCCCCCTACAGCTTTAGAGTGGTTCCTGAAATCCTCCCCACAACTACCTACACAAAGAAGACCCATCCTGTGTTCAGTTAAATGGGTTTAATCATGTGCTGTTCTGACCTATTCATGCTGGTAGAACAGGGAAGAAGATTATACCCCAGCAGGCCTTCCCAAAACAGGGTATCTTAGATGACTACGAGCTTTATCTAGATAATTGCTTTGTTTAAGTTTTTATCTCTCCATCTGCCTTTATGGGATTCTGAGTCTTGCCTGACTCTTCAGTTAGATCTGTACTGTTTCCAAAAGCAATCCCTCATCCTTGCTCTTTTTGAAGTCAGCACATTTCTTTGCTTTTATCTGGAATAAGCTGTTGTTACATTTCCCTTTTGAACAACTGCACACAACTAGAAACCCCTCAGGACTGCTAACATACAGAAGCAAGGAAAGAGTCGACCCTGCTTTCCACATAAGTTTGTTCTTTTCCTGCCAGAGCCCATACAAGGTGTGTTGAGTGACCCAACGGCAGGGATGTAGTCTTTATACACACAATCCTGCAGCTGATAGCAGCAGAAAGAAATTCCTTCCCCCCATTTCTAGGGGGTTCCAGCTCATTTTATCCTACATCTCAACATTGAGGCAAAACCTCTTCCCAGGTTATCATACACCTCAGCTGTGGAATACCCTCCCCCTCCAGCCATTTGCCTGGTGCCAGACCCAATAAGCTTTTAAAGGCAGGTAAAGATGTCTCTGTTCAGTCATGCTGCTTTTTAACTGGTTGTTGGGAGTGATTACTTATACTGTTAGTTTTACTTGTTACTTTACTTATTGTCTTGGATTGGTCAGATAATTTACATTTTAGAGTTGATTCTTTCTCTGCCATTCTGCTTCTGTTTAAAATTGTTGCCTGCTTTTATACGGTTTGTAGAGACTGTTCTCCAGTAGGGATGGGCACGAACCAAACCACAAAGCAAAAGTCGTGATGTATCTTGCCCCATTTGTGGTTTGCAAACTGAAGCTCGTGATGGGTCTACTGTCACAAACTTTTAAAGCAGTTCATGGATAGAGCAGAAAGCAAGGGTTTAAAGGGACTGCACATGACAGCCCCAAACAGCTAAGTGAAAAGGAGCATGCTGCTCCCTACCATTCAGCTATTTCTCAGACTTTCTGCAAACCCTGTTTAAAGGGACTGTGGCCCCTTTCAATGGGGTTTGTGGGACCACAAACCAGTTTGGTTCATGAACAAACCTCCTGGTTCGTGGTATGGACACAAAGCAACACAAACTGCATTACTAGGTGATAGTGCTCAGCAAAAACACCAAGGGAAGCCCAACCTGGCCCCAACTGGATGAAAATGCTTGCTAGCAACTCATCTCCTTGTTCTGTGGTTCTGTGGCTGAGAATGTGTGTCCAGACCAAGTTCACCCAGCACATTTGCTATGTAGGAAGTTGTAGTTATTTCACTGGGGAAGACTATAGTTTTGTAGACAAACACATGTCTCTCAGTCTGTGTCAGGATGCCTTCTCATGTTCTTGACCAGCATATGAAGCAACTTATGTACAAAAGCTTGCATTGCCCAGCCATTTCATGTCTTCCCCTGGGTCCTAGGCTCAGAACACTGAGCATGAGATTTCTGTAATGAATGTCAATAAATCAAAAGTAGGTATGCAGCTTACATATACACACCTGAACAGCATACTCAAGATTGCTACAGCACAGACATTTTATAGCAATAATTCAGAGCAAGAGGTGTCAGTTATCAGAAACTGTTAAATAGAAAAAATATTGCAAGAGTGCTAGTGTTTTAACCACGTTTTATTTAAAGTTTTTTAAAAATTTCATTGTGTTTGTCTGTGTCCTTTATTAAGTTTATATCTCCACTACCTGGCATTACATTTTATGACACACATGGCCTGGCCCCAAAAGATCTCATTTATATCAGATCTGGCCCCCATAACAAATGAGTTCGACACCCCTGATCTATACAATGCCAAACCCTAACCTGGTTAGCCCAGACTAGCTCATCTCATCAGATCTCAGAAGCTAAGCAGGTTCAGCCCTGGTTAGTACTTGGATGGGAGACCACCAAGGAAGTCCAGGGTTGCTACCCAGAGGCAGACAATGACAAACCACCTCTGTTTGTCTCTTGCCTTGAAAATGTTAGGAAGTTGTCATAAGTTAGATGTGACTTGGCAGCACTTTATAAGCACAATGCCACTACAAGGCCTACCATTAAATGTTCACCAGAATTCAGTAGACCAGTAAACATACAAAGTATTGTGCAGTACATTCAAACATAAAACATACAATATCTATAACAAAAATAACCTGAGATTAATTTGTGTTACTGACGCATTCAACCTTTAATTTTAGTTGGACAGCTCTAAAGGATATTTTTTTAAAAATTATACAACTGTGCCACTCTATGCAGAGCTATTTCTGTCTAAACTCATCGATTCCAAGTGGTTTAAGAATGCAGTGACTCCACAGCGGGCGCAAAGTTCCTCCAATGTAAACCCACGGACATATATAAGCTCTGGGACCCGCTGAAAATAAACTTAGGAAAATCACGAGTAGAGAGTGAATCTATTCAGGATCATCTCCCACTCGCTCCTTAGGTCCACCACCATTCCCAGAAGGTCCACCATCTCCTCGCTCTTATTCCTGAGGAGGAGAACGGAACTAGCCGCGACTCCGAGCTCCCCAGCCTTCGCACTTTAAAGCAAGAAGGGCATCCACTTGGGAAAGTAGGGCAGGCGAGAGAGAGGTCACGAGGATTACAAAGGCGAGGAAGTATCGCCGTCCGTTTGCCCCGACGGCGTCACCCTCTCACCGAGCCCCCCGGCTCCGTTCAATCCAATGCACAGCGCCTCCCGCATCCTAAGCCCACTGATTCCAACCTGCATGGCAGGATTGCCCCCACCTCCAATACACGCACGGCAGTTGCTAGCGGTGGCTGTAGACACAATAATGAGTCTCCACAAGACAATATAACGCATAGCGAAGCACAAACACAAACACACACCGCCCTCCCAGCGGCGTACTTACTTCCCTCCCCTGCCGCCACTCTCAGCCCTTCTGAGATCTCCACCGCGGCCGTTCCTCCTCCGGGCTCTTCCGCTGCCTCAGCCATGGCGAGCGCCCGCAACGAGCCCGCGCGGCGGCGGCGGCGGCGCCCCGATGCCTCAAAGGCATGAAGGAAGGCGAGCGGGCACCCTGGGCAAGCACCGACACTGCCTCAGCGAAAAGGGGGCGCGCTGGCAGAGGAAGGGAGTGAGAGAGAGAGAAGGCACGACCAGCTCGCGATCCACCACCCACCGGGGAGCACCTCAGCGCCGCCTCCCGGCTTCACTTCTCGCGAGAGAGGCCAGGAGAAAGAGGTACGCGGCCAGACTCTGTTTTAACTCGGTTACGTCGGATAGGCCCGTTTAAGATTGGGAGGCTTGGGGGGGGGGGTCACTCACGGCTACATGGAGGAGTTGCTAGGCAACGGTTGTCCGCCCCACCCGGTACGTTCCCGTGTTCACCCCCTGCCTTGACCCACCGCAGGCAGGCAGGCAGGCAGGCAGGCAGGCAGGCAGGCAGGCAAGCAAGCAAGCAAGCAAGCAAGCAAGCAAGCAAGCAAGCTCGCTCAGACGCGCGAGGCGCCGGCTTGATGAAGAGTGCACTGCAGCGCCTGCTGCAATGGCCTTTCCCCTCACTCCACCATTAAGAATATTTACGATGCGCTCTCCTGTAAGTGTACTCCATTGGACAAAATGAGACCTATTTCTTAGGATCACTCCATTGGCCACCCCAAGAAAGACCTCCGTAGGATCGTTCCACTCGCCACCCCAAGAAAGGGACAAACACTACCTCCACCTCCTATTCCTTCGCCCGCCCGCCCTCGCTGCCGCTAACATCAGAGGGATGATGATCAGCTCTAGGGTTAGGGTTGCCAGCTCCGTGTTGGGAAATTCCTAGAGATGGGAGGGGGTTGGAGACTGGTTTGGGGAGGGGAAGGGACCTCTGTGGGGTATAATGGCATAGTGTCCATCCTCCAAAGCAGCTGTTTTCTCCAGGTGAACTGATATCAGTAGTCTTAAGATCAGTTATAACTCCAGGAGATCTCCAGGCACTATCGGAAGGCTGGCAACCCTACTACTGCCACTGGGGGCTGGGAGTGAGCACAGCCCCTGTAGAGCACCATCCTTATTGTACTGCCCCAAGAAGCTGCTTGAGTGTCTTGCCCATGGGTCCATAGGCGTAATCTTCGTGGGGGCGGCGGGGCTTCAGCCCCCGCCGAAATTTTCAGGAAGGTGCTCAGCCTCCCCCGGGAGCCACCCTTGCTCCTAGCAAAGCAATGCCTCTGGCCCAGCCCCAGCCCCCCCCGGGAAATTGGCAAGTCTACACCCTTGCATGGGTCCCCTTGGCCTGACCACGGGCAGAGGTAGAAGTGCATAACTTTTATCCTTGAGGAGGTTAGGGATGTGGGTGCAGACTTTGTTTGCACTGTGAACAACCAGGTGCCAGGCACTAAGCCACCTTTATTGCCCACTGACCCATCTATATATCTGATAGCCAAGGCACCCCCCCCATGTGCAGATATCTAAATCCGCACATCGGGGGCACCTGGGGGGCAGGGAGATTTTCCTGCACATTTGGGGCAATCCCCAGATGTGCAGAAAAATCTAAAAACTTTAAAAAACTATAGGTAAAAGGTAAAGGTTTCCTTGCTCGAAAGCCAGTCGAATCCGACTCTAGGGTTGCGGTGCTCATCTCCGTTTCAAAGCCGAAGAGCCAGCGCTGTCCGAAGACGTTTCCGTGGTCATGTGGCCGGCATGACTAAACACCAAGGCTGTTACCTTCCCACCGAAGTGGTACCTATTTATCTACTTGCAATTTCTTGCGGCACCCAGGTCTCGAACTGCTGAACTGCTGAACTACTGACCTTCCACAGCCTGCAGTTCAGCATCTTAACCACTTGAGCCACCGCAGCTCCAAAACTATAGGGGGGATACTTAAATCCCCCCAAAAGCATGCATAGGGTACGCTCTGAGAAGGCGCCGCCGTTGCCACAGGGGACGGCGGGAGAAAGCTTGGCAGGCTGGCCTCGCCGCCGCTGATGGGGAGGGGGGAGGGAGAAAGCTTGGCAGGCCGGCCTCGCCACTGCCACTGGGGGGGAGGGAGAGGGGAAGGAGAAGTCTGGGCTCACATGCTGCCGCATCTCCTGCTTCTGCAGGCCGGGAGCTGTGGGGAATACTCCCCCCCCCATGAGTATCGCGGGTCCGCCTCTTGTATAGTCTAAATTCCATCGTGAGGAGCAGGTTGGTACTCATGGGCCCAGAATTCTTTTTCCCAGCTTACTATGCAGGCTCTTGGAACACTCTGGGCCAAGATGCTACTGACAGATGGCGCCATTAGGTACTGAACACATAATTTATCTGGATGAGGTTGTGCAAGCTGTGTGGTTTATGAAGCTGTTACACAATGCAATGAATGGCAGGGGGGAGCTGGGGGGTGGCCAAATTAGATGGAAACATTTTTGTTTTATTGATCTGGTGTACTTTTATCTCTCTTTTTCTCCAAGGACCTCAGAGTGGCATACATGGATCTTCCTTCCACATTTTATCATCACAACAACCCTGTGAAGATGAAACTGAGAAAGCAACTTTCTGGCCATGTAAAGTCACCCAGTGAGCGTCCATGGCCGAATGGGGATTTGAACCTGGACCTTCTAGTCTGATACTCTACACTAAGTCAGCCAAATCTGAGGATACTTAAATCCAGAGACTGGACCCATGAATGCAAAACACAGATCTTTCCACAAACCTGAAAAAATGTCCCAGGATTGTAGAAAAATCTAGAAATCTTTGAAAAGGGGGGGATTAAAACCCCCAAAATGATAAGGAGGGCCTGTAGCTATAAGAAACGGATGCCTTCCATCGCTGTTGCTGACAATGGCAATAGGCCTGGTTTCTGTCAGTAAAAGGGAGTGGGAGGGGACAGGGAACTTTCCAGGGTTGTTTTCATGGTCAGGACCAAAGACAACCACTGTGGGACTCGATACCACACAACTTGCATGACTCACCAAGGTCTGGCAGCTTGCATGCGTTGGCTCTGGAATGGGCAGGGTGCCCCCTCTTTGAAGCCTTTAGCTAAAGAGAAGATGTCTGGCTAGCCTGTGCAGGAACAGTCCAAATGTGGGGGCTGCATGAGAAGACAGAAGAAGAAAGTGTATTTCTTGCATGGATTGGTTCATGGTCAGGTTAATGATGGGGTGGAAGTTGCTGAAGTCTTGGTGAAATTTCTCCAGTGCTCCTTTCCCATTTGTCCAAATGATGAAAATGTCATTAATAAATCTCAGGTACAAGAAGGAAGTTAGCGGATGGGAGCTGAGGAAGTGCTGCATCCAGGTTAGCCATGAAAATGTTGGCATATTGTTGTGCCATGCAGGTGCTCGTGGCTGTGCCATTGATCTGAAGGAATAAATCTTAACCAAATCCGGAGTAGTTTTGAGTGAGGACAAACTGGCAGAGCTGGATGGTGAGAACAGCCATGAGGGATGTTGATGTATAGAGACTCAGCATCCGTGGTGGCCAAAATAGTGTTTCCTGGAAAACTGTTAACAGATTGTACTTTTTCGGGAAATCTGTGGTGTCTCATACATAATTGGGGGCTTTGATGGCATAAAGTCTGAGAATAGCCCCCTACAGTGATGGTGCCTATGCCTGAGACAATGTGGCTGTGGTCACACACACTAAATAATCCACTTTCAAACTGGATTTTGCCAGTTCACACAGTAAAATCCCGTTGAAAAATGCACTGAAAGTGGATTATTTAGTGTGTGTGACTGCAGCCTATGACATCCTGGGTTGCCGGGCTTGTGTATTTTGGGCAGAAGATTAAAAAATGCCTGGTCAAGGTTCTTGTGTGTCCACATAGATCTGTCCCTGTATGTGTGTGGGTAATTCCTTCATAATCCTGTTTTGTTGTTTTTTTTGGTATTCCTGAGTGGAGTCTGAGGATAGTTATTAGTAGAAAGCAGTAGTGGAGAGTTGTCTTTTGGCTTCCTGAATGTAGTCTGATTTGTACATGATAACTGCTTTTCCTTTCTCATTGTGTTTAATAATATCTGGGTTGTTTCTGAGGCTATTTACTATATGTCTTTCTGCATGGGTGAGGTTGTGTTGTGAGATACGATGTTTGTGAATCACATCAGTTTGGCTTTGATGCAAAAACATTCTATGGAGAGATCAAGTGTTGCATTATAGCTGTGGGGGGAGTCCATGTAGAGTTTTTTCCTGTAGTGCTGGATCGGTTGCAGTTGGTGGTCAATGTGTTGTCCAATGGTGGTTTGAAGAGGTGGCAGCTGTACAGCAGTAGATTGTGAATTGCTTTGTTATAACGATGTTGCCTGTTCTGCTTGAAGGCTTGATGAAAGTACTCCTTCCGATGCAGGCAGTAAAAAAGGCCTTCAAGTCACCACAGAACTGTATTTTTAGTGTGGATTTAGTGTGGCAGAAGGATAGTCCTCCTCTTAAAAGAACAGATTCCTATGCCTGGCTAAGGGTGTGTTGTGAGAGGTTGACAATATTGCTGACGGAATTGTTATTGTTGTGGCCTCCACTGTACAAGAGGCTAGACAGCTTCATGTCTTTTGTTTCTTCAGGGAGGTGAACTGTGAGTTGTAGGTAGCTTGTTTTTAAAAAAATAATCCTGGTAAATGGATTAGTTTCTTATGGAAGTGTCCAGAGAGCTTCTCGTTGATCTATTTCTGCTTGCAATATAAGACAGTGATCAGATGTATAAGAAGCTTCTTTGAGAAAGCAGAGCACAGATTTTCCCCATAGTTTGTAGGTATGACGATCAGGCAGGTTTTCCTCCCAAAAATTTGTTCCCAACTGTGACTGAGCCGCCCCAAGTAGCATGGATTTAGTTTTTGTTTTAAAAGTCTGTCTGTCCCACCCTGTCATGAAGATCTAATTTGTCTTTTAGCCCAGGAACTTGATGGGATAAGTAACAGCCCTCTTGTTTTTCCCTTTCAAATGGCACTTGAGACGGTATAACATTCAAACAGAAATAACAATTTTATTTAACAGGCAGGAATTGAATAGGTGTAGCCAGGGGCTGGAAATGCTGAGGTAAAAATTGTTGTTAATACAGATTATACTTCTTTTAACTATCAAAATAGTGTTGTTGAAGTTTATTTTCGTGGATCTTAACAGTGAGAGAGGCTTTTGAGTGAGTATTTTAGTTACAGTTACAATGTTTCTTCATATAGTTCCCTATTACTCTTCAGGTCTCCTGGAGATGGTCTCTTTATTTGTGCACCTAAACTCCCCCCCCCCCCTTTTTGGAAACCACAGTTTATTTCAATATCCCGAGGTGTCTAAATCCGATTCCCTTAATAACCAACCAGGGATCTCCTCAGAACAAAAGCCACTTTGTAACTGGGCAGGAATTATTCTTCTCCTCAGAAGATACAGCCCTTTTCTTTTGGCCTGAATGGGAGTTTCAGCATACTACCCAATCACCCTCACCAAAATCTCAGTCCCAGTTCTGGTGTCTGTGTAAAACGGACTTCAGCTTAGGCTGACCCTTAGGCATTCAGTTCTGATTCCTCCTCAGAATTGATAGAAAACAGTTAAGGCAAGGAGTCATTTCCCTTCACTCCAAAGGTGAACCTGTCTGACTCACTCTGTCAGACTCACTGACTCCAGCCGACTCTGTCAGAAGCCCACTGACTGCCTGACTTCCCAAAGACCAACTGGCCGAATGACTCCAAAAAGACCATGCCCTCAGCACTCAGCTAATCATATAGTTCTCCTCAACTGGCGCTGGCCAATCAGAGTGAAGAGGGGAAAGGGAGCAGCCTGTTACTCAAGCTCTCCATTCCAGCGAAGAGTTAATTCTTCACCTCTCAGGACTCTGAAATTGCTGCACTAAGAAAATTGTTCAGGGCAGTCCGTCACAGTATTATAAGTGAATTATAGTGGATTTTTTTATTCTCAGTCCTTTAAGTATAATATCAAGTCTTCTGCATTTGGTAAGAAAAATAATGCCAGAGTGTACCTGTGCAGGTTTTTTTGTAAGGTTGATGGATTTCCATTCCACGTGACTGAATGTGGTGCCATCCATGAAGATAGTTTCAGAGGATAGCTGTGTTGGGCTGAAGTAGAACAGTTAGATTCGAGTCCAGTAGCACCTTAGAGACCAAAATATTCAGGGTATCGAGAGTCAAAGCTTCCTTTGTCAGACAAATTATACTTGTAGTTGTATCTTTATCCCATGCTAATGGGGGCTTTACCATGCTATTACCATTTGGCAGCTTTCATAAACAGGAGGCTTGTGGCACCTTGAAGCCCAATAAGGTTTTATTTTAGCATCAGCTTTCATGGACTGTACTGGGACCTGCTCCATCTGTTCCATTATACATGCTTTAACAAAACTATTTTGGCCGACGGGAGGAATCTTCCTTATGCAGAGCACGGACATTTATGAGTGGCCACCATAGATGAAGCAGGAAGAGTCCTATAAACAGATTTTACTTTGGGTTAGGGAGGTGTTTTGCTTTTTCTATACTATTTCCCTCTTATGAATAACAGACTCAGCAACTTTAAGATCCTAAAATAATCTGTTATGTTGGCCTCTGTCCTAGCCTGTAGTTCTCTGTTCCTTTTTCTTTCCTGAAAAAGCCAGTGTGGAGTAGAAGACGACAAGATTGGATATATACCCCTCCCTTCACTCCCCAAAGTAGTCTCAGAGTGGCTTACAATCCCTTTCCCTTCCACTCCCCACAACAGACACCCTGTGAGGTAGATGGGGCTGAGAGAGCTCTCTTGAGAACTGCCCTTGAGAGAACAGCTCTGAAAGAACTTATGACTGACCCAGTGTCACACCAGCAGCTGCATGTGGAGGAGTGGGAAATCAAACCCAGTTCTCCCAGTCCACACTCAACCGCTGCACCAAACTGGCTGTCAGTAGTGGTTGCAACCTGGGTTCAAATATCTACTGAACTATAAATTCACTGGGTCACTCTTTCTCAGCCTCACCTACCTCATAGAGGATGTTGGAAGAATAAAATGAGTGGGGGAGAGATCTAAGGCAGCCATCCTGGATTCCTTGGAGGAAGAGTGAAAAATAGATGGTATCAAATTCTCCTTTCCTATGCTTGACAGCTTCTTTCTGACAGTTGTCTTGTAGAACATCTCTCTAGCGCTCTATAGGTACATTCAGATATAACAAAATAAAAACAAGCCCTGGAGATCCATGTGCTCCCCTTTCTTCCCTTGCACATTGCTCAGAAATGGGAGAATTATACATTCTCTAAAGACTATAGTTTGTTTTCTTGGCTACAAAACTACAGTTCCAGACCATAGAAATATGCATTTTGTAATCTTTCTTGATATACATTGAGAGAAAGAATAAATAAAAAGATAACAGTGTTCTAATAATAACACAAGAATGTAGTCAGAATTATTTTCAAACCTGTTAATGAAAAATAAAGTTCTTATAAATCCAAAGAGCATCAGAGTCCATAAAAACTGATTACCAGTTTGTGTTTTTCCTCCATGGATTTCATTTATTTTAGCAAAAGTAGCAAGCCCTAGAAATGAAATCTTTGAAGCAGTTAAAACTCAGGGGGGTCATGCAGAAGAAAACATTCCTGTTCATTTTAAGTATTGTCACAGTGGGTAGCTGCAGTGATTAAGTTCCCTCCATTCTTTCTTTACTCTCATAATTAAGGTAATCTCTTGGAGCGGCTGCTTTTAAAAATAAAGTGCATTGTACAATCATACAAAAGATGCTTTAGAAAGTTATAGAACACCTAGAATGACAGCTCAGTGGGTTCAAGGGTATTCTATTTGGATTTTTACTGTGCTATCTAGAAAGATTCATTAGTATTGTGGAAAACCCTTGCTTTGAGTCCCACATCAACACTCCCATTATTATTGCAAGCCTGTCCTCATAGGAACATTTTAAAGTGTCCACAGACATTACTCTACTGGGTGCTGACTAATAGCCAGAAAACAGTGGCCGATCTTTCTTTAGAGATCAACAATTTAATAACTGCAAGAGGTTTCTTCAACAGTCCATGATGACCAGTGGCTACTTGAGCATCCTGCAGGTCAGCTTATGGTCTGTTTGCTGCCTGGCCACAAAAAGGGAGCCATTTTTTCCTGATCATTTGACTGTTGGTGAGTAGTTTGAACCTCTTCATGAGATTACTTTTCATGCATTCATATAATACGGTGTTTCATGGCTGCACAACTACAGTATTGCTATTTGACAGACCCAAAACAGATCCAAGCTTGCTGTCGAATGCAATGTGTTCACCTCCCTAAACTGTTAGTCCAAAATTAATGGGATTTCTTTTGGCAGCTTCTAGCCAGGACACATGTGTCAGCCAGGCTGAACCTTGTGTTCTAAATTTCCTAGTGTGTGTACGGCACATAGAAAAAGTTTGAGGTGATGCTCTGTAACCAGCAATGGAGAAACCAAGCTGAGCTTTGCAACTGATTAGAAGAAGCCATGGGGGACAGATTTACAGACATCCAGATTTGTAGACATTTTGCTTTAAAATCAGTATCACTTAATGTTTATAGCACCTTATAATGTTGGACTGTGTTTAGACTGTTGCTACTGATGTGTTTTTATTTCATGTAAGCCGCCCTGAGCCGGCTTTGGCTGGGAGGGCAGGGTATAAATCTGACAAATAAATAAATAAATAAAATGACCTCTCTAGAGCTCTTTTATGTGCTGACCCTGGTATTTCTCACTTCTTAGAGAAGGAGTGGATGAAAAACAGGGGTTGCACTTACCTGTAACCTTTGTTCATCTAGTGGGCTTCTGTGCAGGCACACATGGGGACTGTGCTTCCGCAGGCCAGCCACTGGGAAGAACTAGTGAGCTCATAGTGTAGAATTTTCTTCCCAAGAGTGCTTGGCTCCTCCCCAGGCAGCAATTTCCCGCCCAAAAACCACGTGACCTGGGAGGAGCCAGCACTCTTCCCTCAGTTCTCCATTTCCACCTTCTAGGAATACAAGACTCCCACAGCGGGGAAGGAGGGAGGGATGTGTGCCTGCACAGAAGCCCACTAGATGAACAAAGATTAGTGCAACCCCTGTTTTCATCAGCGTGGCATCTGTGCAGTCCCACATGGGAGTATAGCAAGTTCACTTACTTCGGAGGAGGGAGTGGGAGGTCTCAACAAAAAATTGATTTTAATACTGCTTTTCCCACAGCCACATCTCTCCAAACGTCTATATCCATCGCATAATGGCGGACGAATGTCAAAGGAGTCGGCCAGGTCGCGGCTCAGCAGATGTCTTGAAGCGATATGCCAGACGAAAAGCCGCTGAGGAGGTCTGCGCATGGGTGGATTGTGCGAACAAGGCAGAGGGACACTGCGCTCCTGCAGCCTCATATGATAACTTTATGGCCATACAAATCCACGTAGAAAGTGTTTGAGCAGAAACCGCTCGACCTTTCTTGTGCCCACCAAAGCAAACAAATAAAGACGTACCTACACAGAAATTCTTTGTCCTGTCTAAATAAAAAAGGAAGGCCCTCCTAACATCTAGAGTGTGTAGCGTTCATTCTGCCAAGGTCATGGGGGAAGGAAAAAAGACAGGCAGAGTGATGTCCTGACCAAGGTGGAACTTGATCACTACCTTGGGAAGGAAATCAATGCGTGGATGTAGGAGTACCTTACCTTTGTGTATGCGGAGAAAGGGAGGCTCTATTAAAAGAGCCGCAAGCTCACCCACACGCCTAATGGAGGTAATGGCTACTAGGAACACAACTTTGTATGAAAGAAAGGACAACGGACATGTGGCCAAGGGTTCAAAAGGTTTATGCACAAGTTTAGCCAACACCAGCAATAAACTCCATTGGGGAACAGGGACTTTGGAAGGTGGGTATAAATTATTTAACCCCCTTAGAAACCTTTTAGCATCAGCAGGCGCAAAAACAGATTTGCCCCCGGTAGGCATGTGTGCGGCCGTATTAGACCTTAATGGAAGTATTCGCCAAACCTTCCTGTTTTAGTGAAAAGAGAAACTCTAAAATATACGACAGGTCACAAGTAACAGGGTCCACAGCTTTAGTCCCCGCCCACGCGGCAAACCTAGAGAATTTTCTAGAGTAAGACCGCCTAGTCGAGGGTTTCCTGGACGCTTGCAATACTATATCTACCCAAGAGCAGGGTGAGGGTTCGACTTAACGCTCCATGCTGTCAGCTTCTGGGAGAGCAGATTGAGTCGGTGGTCCTGCTGACCCAGGAGGAGGTCTGGGGCCAAGGGAAACCTGTGAAACGTGCCATTGGCCAACAGCCATAACTTGGGGAACCACAGGCACCGGGGCCAGAAAGGAGTTATGATGATGGCTGTGGTGCCATCGTGATAAGCCTTGGCTATTTCCCTGTTTAATAATGGCAGAGGGGGGAAGGCGTAAAACAGGCACCCATTGCACCGATGCTGGAAAGCATCGCCTAGGGATCCTGCATGTGCTGATCCTGCACCTATGGCAGCCCAGGAACAAAACAGCCAGGACTCTGCGTTTGTAGGAGATGCGAAGAGGTCTATGTGAGGTGTGCCCTACTTCTGAAACAAAGGCTCCAGGTATCTGTGGCATAGAGACCAGTCTTGGGGGGAATAAAAATCCCTGCTGAGCCTGTCTGCTTGTGTATTCAGATGGCCAGCGATATGAACGGCCGTGAGGTGCGTCCCATTTAGTATGGCTTGGTGCCAGAGGAAGGTTGCTTCCCTGGTGAGCGCCAATGAGGCAGTGCCCCCGTTTGTTTATGTAGTATTGCACTGTAGTGTTGCCTATGTGAAGAAGCACAGAAGGATTTCGGATAAGGTCTGCAAAAGAAGAAAAGGCTCTTCTTACTGCCCTCAGTTCTAACAATTTAATGTGCAGCCTTTCTTCAGCCAGCGTCCATCAACCTTGCACTACCTAACCTGCACAATGGGCTCCCCAACCTGTGAGGGAGGCATCTGTAAACAACTTAAGCTGATAGGGACGGATGCCGAAGGGAACCCCCGCTTGTGGCAACCCGATCCACCATGTTAAGCCCCGCAATATAGTACATGGAGCGGTAAGGTGGCGGCTTGGGTTATGAGTGGACGTGGAAGTTCCTAAGGAACCAATTTTGGAGGGGCTGCATGTGCAATCTAGCATACGGTGTCACCGCCATCGTGGCAGAGAAGTGACCCAGGAGACATTGGAGGAACCTGGCCGAACATCTCCGATAAGACTGCAAAGAAAGTACCAGAACATTAATGCGTTGGGCACGGGCGTCAGGTAAAAATGCCATAGCCAAGGTGGCGTCGAGAGTGGTGCTAATGAAGTCAATACATTGGGACGGTTGCAACTTGGATTTTTCAAGGTTCACCAAGAATCCAAAAGACCGTAGCGTCTCAAGGGTCAGAGTAACATCCCTGGACAATTGTTCTACAGAATCTGCCACCAGGAGCCAATCATTAAGGTAAAGATAAATTATGCAGCCCTGGAGACGTAGGTGACTAACCACTACCGAGAGACACTTGGAAAAAACCCAGGGAGGTGAGGCTAGGCCAAAGGGGAGTACAGAGTACTGGAATATGGAGCCAGTATGGGCAAACCTTAAGTATCGTCTACAGGCCCTGTGAATTGAGATGTGAAAATATGCATCTCGTAAATCAATAGTGGTGAACCAACAGCCCTTATGCAGCAATAGCAGCACCTCCTGTAACGACAGCATATGAAATCTAGGCTTGGAGAGGACTTTGTTCAGTTGACAAAGATCCAGAATGGGCCACTGTCCCCTATCCTTATTTATGAGGAAGAAGGGGGAATAGAACCCAGGCTCCTCACTGTGGTTGAATACCTCCACCACCGCACCTTTATCTAAAAGAGCTTGTACTGCTGACGAGAGTATGCCCTGTCAATTAGAACACTGAAAGGAAACACAGACACTTAGGGTAAGCAGAAAACTCCAAAAAGTAACCTCGTTTTATTACGGACAACACCCAGGCATCATCGGCGATGCGTAACCAAGCATTGAAAAACATGGCCAAACGGTCCCCAAAAAACAAACCCGAAGCTAGTCATTGGGCCTCACTACCTCGGGTAGGGCGGTCTCAGGCAGCCCTGTTGCCTTGCACTGACCTAGACTGAACTAGCCTACACTTGAAGCTGCATTTGCCACATTGCTGCCCACTCACTGACTTCATAGATATCCTCCTGGAGCTCTCCAGTCAGCCTTGGCTTTCACCATTCTGAATAATTCTGTCTCATCTGCAACCTTGGCCACTATACCACTTACCCCTAGTGTCAGATCATTCACAAACAACTTAAATAAGTGCCGGCCCCAATAACAATCCTTATGGGATCCCACTGCTCGCTTCAAACAAAGATGAAGTGGCTGAAACGGCTGAGTCCTCATGGGGTTTTCTTAGAGCATAATTTGAATGACAGTCCAGTTGGTCACATAGGGATACTTTCCTGACTGTAGTGACCAGGCTACTGAGAAGAGAGCTATGACAGTAGCATCTGCTAATGGAACCTGCAAGAGATCTATAGCATGGTTAGGCAAAGAATAAAACTTTTTTTGCTCAACTCAGGTTTTGACCATTCCTCTTCCATTTGAGTCTTAGAGAATTCTGGGAGTGGCACTACTTTTTCCATACTAGGTAACCTGGGGGGAAATTCCCTTTGGGTTTAGCTTTAGGATTGGTCACTTCTTCCCGTTTCTGGGAGCTCTGAGAAATCTACTGCATTCACAGCCTTGGGTAGTAGTCCTTGATAGTTCTCTTGCTTAGAGAGAGGTTTGGGTTGCTCTGGAACCATAATCTCTTCCCCAGACATTTCCCCTTCTTCCTTAATGGAAGAACTGTCTGATTCCCCTGAGTTTCTTGTGAGAAGGGTGGGACTGTGCACAGCCATTTTATGTGCTCCCTTAGTCAGTCAGGGCTTGTGCCCTGCAATCTGCCCCCTATCAAGGAATTGTCCCTGCTCCCTCATCTTAATGACCCATGGGAAGGGGGGAGGGGATGTGATCTGGAAGAGGACCTTGAACAATAACTTTTCTGGCTCCCTCATGGGAGAAGTGTGGCCTGCTCTCGCAGGGACCAAAATTTCTCCAACACTGCATGGTGAAGTCAGCTTACTATCTACAGGGGGCATTCAGAAAATGGAGATTGAGAGGGAGGGGAGGCGTCTCTACCTTGCTCTGTGGTGGTACTCCATCTCCCTGACTACTCCACTGCAGTCAGATGCACTGAGCCTGAGTCTGGCATCTTTGTTGGCATGGAAGAGCTTCCTGCCAATTTGGCCTCTGCCATTGAGGCATATTCCAAGACGCGGTCTACTCATGCAGCATGCTCTTCTTGCCACCTCTGCACATCTGCCACTGGCTACTCTTCTGCAGGTCTGTGGCTGCTCAACTGTACTGGAGAGTAGTCCCTTTCTCCTGTTTTGTGAGGAGAAGGGAGTCTCCATCCTCCTTGGAAATGAAGCCATCTGAGGCTTTGTTGGCGTTCTCAATGTCCTCCATTGCCTCAGCCATGCCATCCTCAGAAGGGGGGGGAGTAGACCAAAAGGAGGAATTGAAGTATTGAATAAGGACAAAGGGTGGGGCCCGTGATACTCGCGGGGGGGGGGGAGGCAGAGGAAGCACCGTCTCCCCCCCCCCCTGCCTTTCCTCCCCCTTGCCTTCCCTCCCCGGCTCCTCGCCATTCTCCCCCCGGCCCCGAAGCGAGCGCTGAGCAGCGTGCCGCTCGGCCCTCGCTGCTGGTTCCTCCCCGCCCCCCGATGTTATTTTCCAGGTTTAGGATTTTTGTGCACCCGTGGGGACCACCCCACGTGCGCACAAACCTCTCCCTCCCCCCCAGGTCGCCCCGATGTGCGGATTAAGTATCCGCACACCAGGGGGCGACTTGAGAATTAGATATATAGATGAGAAGTATTAAAATGGTAGAAACAGAAGTATCAGGTGCCTTCTGCTGAATTGTAGGGGCCTTGCTGAGCAGCTCTTACGAAATGTCTGCTCTCCCCGACAAGGCTAGCTGAAGAAAGTGGGGGACTCTGCCCAGGAGACAGGAAGTCTAGAAGAATTTTACTCCTGCCTCCTGGATGGATGGATGGATGGGACTCACCCATCAAGATGCCCTCCCCTTCAGAGTGAGAATGACTAAGTAGTAAGATCATAGCTATAAAACTTTAATTTGACTTGGGATGATTAGATTTTGTTGTCCCTATACTGTGTACTTCTTACTAGAGTGTTTGAAGACTGATCATTTTACAGGATTAGTCCCACAACCTTTAAATGATTCATGTGAGTAGTTGAGAAGCAATTCAGTCCCCAGAGCAACCTAACCATCAAGGGAAGTTCTAAATCTCACCTGGTCTACCTATTGCTAGACTGAACTGTCTAAATGGCCTTGGACACAAAGAAAACTCCTTTCACATCAAAGATAAGATGTAATGGTTATAGCCCAGCTTCCTCCCAGATACGTCAGGAGAAGTTTTTGAATGCATGGTTTGACCCTTGCAGTTGGGGGGCGGGGGCGGGATCCAACCATATATGTCACTTATAGCAATAACTGCAGCTCCGTGTTCAACTTGTATGTTATTTTGCATAGTCTAAGCAATTTCATATAAAAAATTGAAGGTGTATTTGACATAGAATCCTCATAGGTAAAGTAAAGGTAAAGGTTCCCTTGCTCGAAAGCCAGTCGAATCCGACTCTAGGGTTGCGGTGCTCATCTCCGTTTCAAAGCCGAAGAGCCAGTGCTGTCCGAAGACGTTTCCGTGGTCATGTGGCCGGCATGACTAAACACCAAGGTGCACAGAACGCTGTAATCCTTCCCACTGGAGTGGTACCTATTTATCTATTTGCAATTTCTTGCTTTTGAACTGCTAGGTTGGCAGGAGCTGGAGCTAGAGACAGGAGCTCGGGTCTCGAACTGCTGAACTACTGACCTTCCACAGCCTGCAGTTCAGCGTCTTAACCACTTGAGCCACCACAGCTCCACAGAATCCTCATAGTACTCTGCTAAAAGCCATGCGAACTGGAATACTGGACACCAACTGTGCAAGACCTATGAAATCCATTTGGATGTCCTGAAAGTGGGTGGAGAGGTATTCTTGCCCAACGCATCCTAGATGCTTTTTGAGGTGGCATTTTGATAGAGTTGTCATGAGCCCAGGTTGTACTAAGGAGTTCTTGGTAGATGTTCTCCTGCTAGAAAACTCATTATTTGCCAGAGGCTAAACAGAGAGTGAGCAGTTCTATCTTGTCCAAACAGCATCAGATTGCTTTTAAAACTCCACCCCCGAAGTAGCTGGGGGAAAATATCAAGGTGATATGAATTTTTAACATGTATGTACGAAAGAAAGGTTACCCTTGTAACCTGTACTCTGCTGTGTTACAGAGCCTCAAGGGCCATCGTATATGACTGTTTTTAATATGTAGCTCTCATTTTAGAATGTTCAACCCAACATACTTTGGCAACATTGTCTTTAAAAAAGTATTGCTCAGGCAATGCCAGGCTCCAAACCTCAGTGAAGTTGTCCACGGATTGCTTGGCTGTGCACAATAGGGGCTGTTTCTGGCACAGGCTGTGGTGATTGTTTATTGGTGAGCATGAGGCCGAGAGGCTGTAAATCCATACGGAAAGATGAAGACCTATTCAAAATTAATCTACCAAAAGGAAAGGTCACTTCTGAACCCACTGAAAAATATTGATCATTTTAGAACTAATGCCACATAGCTGCGGTTCAAAATATCTGTTATGGCATAAAAAGATGTGTTCAGGATACACAAAAGAAGCATCTGATGTTTCACAGTGCAATAAAAACACCGTCACCCCACACAAATATTTTACAAAACCACAACTTTACCAAAAAAAAGTAAGGTTTATTTAATACACTGTAAAAAGCCTTATATAAATCTTTGTAATGCTTTCTATTGTCACTTTTCCCAAACCACAACTAGTGAATCAGGGCCAAATCTATTAGTGAAAGAGAGTTGCCCTTTCAGTTCTTAAAATGAACTTTTGAAATGCAACCAGCTTTAAAGAAGGTCAGGCTACGGTGCTTATATGTTCATAAAGATCAGAGTCATTTTGAAGCACTGATTATATACTGGAGAATAACTCGAGGCGTTGTATGTTTGAGACAGAAAAACAATCCAAGAGCAAAACCAGAAGCCCAACATAAAGTATTCTTTAAGGGATGTAGACTCTAGTCCAAGATTCCAGTCAAAGGCTAAATGTTTAACCTCTCTGGCATACAGATCAGCATCCAGGAACTACAGGGGCAAATCTAGCACCTGGATGTCAACCCAGCCACAAGGGAAGAGGGTGGCGAGGGAGGGATGGCTCCAGTGATTTGAAAACTGTCCACTCTGGGGAGTGGTGCCCCTGCCTCTCCTGTCTTGTCCTGCGCTGCCCCTTTCTTTGCTGACCAGCGCAAGTAGCATGTTAGTCATTTTACAAAAATGAAATGAAAGCTTGGCTTTAACAAGGGGCCCAACTAGCAGTCAGTCCTCACGTTTAAGCTTAAATTACGACCACCATCTTCTCTCCCACACTGCATCTAGCAACTGTGGTATTCAGTAATCAACATACAAAAATAAAATTGACCTAACACTCTAGCAAGACAAATTAACAATGCAATTCCCATGACCACATTATTAGAAGGCTGGCAATATTGGTGTAATTTTGCATCCTTTTCACAGCTAAAACCATCCATCATTTGCTTCTTGTACAGCTCGCCCGGGATTGTCCCGCTTGGGAGATTGCACATGGAAGTGTGTATGTTTGAATGCTCTTTAACATCTAAAACCACTGCCTGTGGAAAGCTGGCCTGTCAAGGAAAAGATGTCTAACTCTTTTCCCTCCCCAAATGCTGCTAGTAGTCTATGCACAGAAATTCCCTCTGTCTTTAAATTAGAGTATGCCACACATACTGTAGTGGCACACTGCCAGAAGACTGTACCACATGATACTTCTGATTCTATAACTCAGCCCAAAGCCATGGTAATCTTAAAACACTCTCCACATTCAGGAAGATATGACATCTAATACACCCCCACCATAAACTGATCCCCATTTCCAGGACTTCAGCTCAGAAGAATTACATCGTTTGTTAAGTGCATGTGTACAAAGGTTTTCATCATTCAACACCTATTTTGAAAATAAGTGAATCACATACACTTCTAGAAAACAGAACTGCGTAAATTTGCAATCAAGCCATTTTAGGATCTTTGGTACTCAGAGAAGAATAAATGACACAGTGACAAACCATCCCACAAAAAATAATTTAGGAGGGAAAAAATAAAACCAAGAAAAGATATGGTCTTAGTCATTTTTAAAAGCATCTTTCCCTGCTTCTTAGTAGGAATGGCATTGTCCCTGCACTCCCCTCCTTTCTCTAGAAGTTCCCTACTATCATTCTAGAAGCTTTACTTAGAATTAAGTTGTCTGATTTGAAGACAGTGGAATTTTCTTCTCTGAAAGTAAAGAATTACAACTCACTCGACAGAAGTTTATTATGCTAAAGGTACTGTCTTTCAGCTACCCTTTGCACGCCAACCAGAATAACATTTGCCTCCCTGAAGTACAACTCCTCTTTTGTATCTTTATTAGGAACCATGTGCTCTGCCCTCAAGTATAAGCCATGAAGCACACAAAAAATAAACCTTTCAAACAACTTATTTGAACCAGTATTGTTTTTTCTCAAAACAATTATTCCAGGATAACTTTGCATGTCACTACACTTCATCTGTTGGGCAGATTCTTTTCTATAACATCGCAAAAAGTGGCTGGTGGTTTCTATACTGCATATCTAAATCCACACCCAGGACAACAATTAAGCACACATGATAGGCAACTTCACCGGGTAACTGCCAGTGATGCTTCTTACATGTGCAATATGATTTCAACCTCTGGGCCAGTTAGACATATTACAGTACCAACAAAGCCACAGTGCAAACATAGGCACAATTAATCTTTATATACTCACAGGCAGTGCAGATACAAAGATCCTTTCATTCCAGTACTTTTGTTATAATAAAGTTAACAAAAATATTTACTATTAAAAGGGGGGGGGAGAGAAGTCTGCTGGCACTGCCAACTAATTATCATAGTACTCTTAGAAATCCTAATCCAGTAGGATTTCCTAATGTCTCCACAAAGTCTATGTGCGTCAGTCAATCTGTGTGGACATTTCAGTGTTATCGATCTAGGCCAAGCAGATCTTGAGGATGCAGCAGCTACCTGAGTTCTTATTTGGGAGGGATTTTTATCCCCCTTGCTGTGTTTTACAACTTCCCTGATTTCATGTAGGAAGGGATGGAGCCACGTTGAGTGAGCCCTTCAAATCTCTTGTAGGTATAATTGAGGAAAACCCAATCTTTGGACTTGTAGTCAGGTTCAGTGGTGTTTGGCACTAGAAGACAAAAACAAAAGGAATTAGCACATATACATTCCAAAACTCCCAACAATCACAGGTTAACACGAAAAATATCAAAGCTCAATCACCTATGCCATGTGAGCACGTAACAAAGTTTGTCTAGGATCCAGAGGTGAATTAAGAACCAAAAGGTTAAAGAACTCAGAATATAAGGGCCCAATAGTTCTGTGTCTAAAATTGAAGTATAAATATTATTAAATATACAAAAATATACATGTATTTATACATGAATTTATTACAAATTCAATAAAAATAAATATAGGCCCAAGTAATAGCCTCAATTCAGAATAAAATCATGCATTAATCCCAAAGATAGACCATTACTGACCCTGACCAATGACAATGTTGTTACAGAATGGTTTCAGACATTACAATAATACAGTCATTTCTTAAACTTAGACCAAGGTGAAATTGTTCTGGAGAAGAAAGGGGGGGAAACATAATTACTAATTATTAAAATTGGTACGTTATTATGAACTAGGAGTAAGGACTGTTGTGGGAAGAAATACAATGAGCTCTAGAAAGGGGCTCCAGGTAAGTGTCCCGGCTGTGGCTGGTTGGGCGGCAGAGAGAAGGGGGGAAATAGAGGGAGGCGAGCCATTATCTCCTTCTGCTCAGCTATAAGGCAGGGCTGTCTCAAGTAATTTTGCTGCCCCAAGTGAATAGGATGGGAGGAGAGTTGCACACCATGTTTTCTGGGTTTCAAGGGTCTGGAAAGTAGTTCCATAGCCAGTTACAGGGTTGCCAACTCCGGGTTGGGAAATACCTGTAGATCTGAGGGGTAGAGCCTGCAGAAGGCAGGGTTTGGGGTGGGGAGGGACCTCAGCAGGGTATAATGCCACAGAGTCCACTGCCCAAAGCAGCCATTTTCTCCAGGGGAACTGATCTTGGAGATCTCCAGGTGCCACCTGGAGGTTGGCAATACTAAGGGAAGGGCAAGGTTTGTTGAAGGACTTCAGTGAGGTATAATGCCATAGAGTTCACCCTCCAAAGCAACCATTTTCTCCATCGGGACTGATCCCGGTAGTCTGGCGATCAATTGTAATTCAGAGAGATGTCCACGCCTTCCCTTTCCCCCAACCTCTTTCAGTTCCAAAGCTGCTTCCTGTTTAACACTTTAACTGATTAACAGTTTAACTGACTCCTTACTACTAATATCCCACGGCCTCTTGGGACTCCCAACTTGGGAGCTGTAGTTCTAATTCCCTTTGCTATGGTTACAGTAAGGCTAGCTGAGAACTACAACTCCCAAGGTGAAATGTGTCAAAAGTGGGGGTGTAAGAATAGAGGAGCCAGTGGGACGGGCCAATAGCACATCAAGGCAACTTCCCCAATGGCCAATGGGACAGTAGGTGAGTTGTCACCAGCACAGCTTTTTTATTTTTATATATATTCATACACACACACACACGTACACGATAACAAATGGAGAACCGCAGGAAACTTGCGGGAGTGTTATCCCATTCCCCCCACCTCTGCTTCTTTCGCTCTCCCCCTACTAGTCTCACCCTCTTTCTCCTTCGTGCCATCCCTTGTTTCCCCCTCTCTCTCCCCTCCATGCCTGTCACTTTCTTTCCCCACCTTTTCACTCTTTCTGCCCTGTCACTCTCCTGGCCTCCCACCTACTTCCTCCCCCCCCCCACAGCAACAGTGGCAGCAGCCCCTCTCTAGAAATCACAATGAACTGTCGAAATACAGAGATCAGTTCCTCTTAGGGTTGCCAGCTCCATGTTGGGAAATGCCTGGAGATTTGGGGGGATGGAACCTTACAAGGATGAGGTTTGAGCTTGGAAGTGACCTCAGCAGGGTATAATACCATATACTCCACCCTTCAAAGAAGCCATGAGCTCTGGGGGAACTGATCTCTATCATCTGGAAATCAGTTGTAATTCCAGATCTCCAGCCCTAGAGGAAATGACTGCTTTGGAGGGTGGAGTCTGTCTGAAGTCCCTCCTCACCTCAATTCCCATCATCCCCATACTCCACATCTCAAATATCCACAGCAAGGTGGGGATTCAAACCTGAGTCTCCCAGACCCTACTCTGAAGCGCTGACCGTTATATTACACTGACTTTCATAGGGAGCTTGCTGTAGAACAGTAGCAAGCAGCCAGGCCTAGTTGAATCATGCAAGTCAGGTGGTCTCAAGTCACCCAGAGGGTGCTGGTAGGCCTAGGTTTGTCAGCCTCCAGGTAGGACCTGGAGATCCCCCAGAACTACAACTGAACTCCAGACCACAGAGATCTATTCCCCTGGAGAAAATGGGTGGACTCTGTGGCATTATATCCAGCTGAGGACTCTTCCTTCAGAGTCTGCACTCCTCAGACTTGACCACAGAATCTCCAGAAATTTCCCAACCTGGAGTGTGCAACCTGAGTCCCAGGCCTGGCTCCAACCCCCCTGCTATTTAGCCATTTATACTGCAAGAGGAATCCTTCCCAATCCCAGGTCCAGTTCTGCTTTTGCTTCCTCCCCCCTCTCTCTCTGTCTCTGGCTATCTCTCACTATTGATGTGGCAGGGCCTAGAGTAGATCCCTGCTGCAGCCATTTCAAAAGGTATGGGGGTGGGATTCAACCCTCCCTGATTATTATTTTTTACTTTTTGGATTTTTCTGCACCCCACAGATTCCCCTGAGTCTGTAGAAAAATGTGTTGGGGGATAGTATGCCCCCTATCTGCAGAAATAAGTATCCGCACGCAGAGGGGACTGTTGAGAATTATATATATAGACAAGTGGAAACCCGCAAGAAACTTGTGGGATGGTTATCCCATTCCTCACACATTTGCTTTCCCCCCTCTCTCCCTACCTCTCTCATATTCTTTCTCCGTTTTGTACCTTTTTTTACTCACTCTCTCTCTCTCTCCCTCCTCCACACGTTACTTCCTCTCTCTTTCTGACCGTCATAATTTCCTTTGTTTTTCTGCCTCCCCACCTCACTCTTTCTGTCTTTCTGCCCCCCACCCCATCACTCTCTCTTTCTGCCCTCATCATTCTCCCAGCCTCCTGCCTGCTTCCTCCCCCACCCCACACAGCAGCAGCAGTAGTGGTGGCAGTATTCCCAGCCACCCACCTGCTTCCTCTGCTTCCCACAGCAGCAGTGGAAGCGCGCTGGGAATCACAACGGATCTCTCAGCTACAGAGAACAGGACTGCCAGCTCCAGGTTGGGAAATTCCTGGAAATTTGCAGTGGAGCCTTGGGGAGGCAAGCAGCTTCACCAGGGTATAATGCCATAGACGCAACCCTCCAAAGCAGCCATTTTATCCAGGGGAACTGATCTCTGTCACCTGGACAACAGTTGTAATTCTGGGTGATCGTCAGCCCTCACCTGGAGGCTGGTAATAGTAGTTCTTGTGGAGGAAATGGCTGGTTTGGAGGGTGGAGTCTATGGCATTACACCAGTCAGTAGTTCCTCCCCTCCTCAAATCCCATCCTCCCCAGGCTCCACCCCTCAAATGTCCAGGAATTTCTCAACCTGGAGTTGGCAACCCTATTTCCTTCCCACCCAACAGCCAACCTACCTTTATCTGTCTTCAGCTTTCCGTCTCCACCCCCCTGTCCCACATCCTCTACCTAGGAAATTTACAGTCTTTCTCCACAGTGGGGACCAAAGCAGCTTACATTATTCTCTCCTCCTTTTTATCTGCACAACAACCCTGTGAGGATGATTAGGCTGAAAATATGTGACTGGTCCAAAATCACCCAGTCAGCTTCCACTACAAGATGGGAATCTGAACCTGGGTCTCACAGACGCTAACCTGAAGCTCTCACTGTTACATCACACTGGCTTTCATAGGGTGGTTGATGAACAGTAGCAAGCAGCTGGGCTAGTTGAGTCATGCAAATCAGGTGGTATCAAGTCACCCATAGGATGCTGCCTAGGGATGCCAGCCTCCAGGTAGGACCTGGGGATCCCCTGGAATTACTGCTCATCTCCAGACTACAGAGACAACTTCCCATGGAGAAAATGGATGCTTTGGAGGGTGGACTCTATGACATTGTACCTCACTGAAGTCCCTGTCCCCCCCCCCCCCCCCGCCCCCCCCCAAACCACCCACGGTTTACCCACCCCGTTGGTCAGGGGGGACCTGGCAACCCTAGACTGCTGCCAGGCCTAAGGTTGCCAGCCTCCAAGTGGGACCTGGAGACCCCCCCCCCCCGAATTATAACTGAATTATAGACAGCAGAGATCTGTTTCCCTGGAGAAAATAACTGCTTTGGAGGGTGGATGTGGCATTATACCTAGCTGAAGACCCTCCCCTTCCCCAAACCCAGCCCTCCTTATAGTCCACCACAAAACCTATAGTAATTCCCCAGCCTGGCACTGGCAACCCTTGTCAGGCCTGGCCCCAAGGCTCCCTCCTTCAAAGCCATCTCCTGTTCCTCCTTTTGTTTCCTACTTTATAAAAACATAATTTGTTCACAAAAGTTTTCTGAGAACAAATAATGCTTCATTTTCTCCACCCTGCCTCCTTGCAGTAAAACTCTCCTGCTACCTCCACACTGACCAAACTGGGTCACAAACTCTCTGGGCAAAAAGTGTCACTTCAGTGAATCATTTAGTACTCTCCTGCAGAAATCTAATTCTTGTAAGGTCACTAAGATGTGACTAGTTAACTTAGATCGGGGATCTCCAACCCTTCTGAGCATGCAGGCACCTTTGGACTTTTGACACAGTGTGGTGAGCACAACCACAGAACAGCCGCCACAAGAGGCAGAGCCAAACACAAAATGTCAGGAAGTGAGATTATGCATCACTCCAGTAGCAATTATGCAATAACTCCAATAACTTTTCAAAATTTCAGGCAGAAGCTATTTTTCTTTTAAAAATGGAATATATTATTGAATATCTTGCATACACACAGTCATCCTTATACAGTCATCCTTATATAGTTTACCTTCATCCTTGTATTGTGGTGGCAGCTGCTGCCAAAGCAACTTTTAAAATCTGTGCAGGCAATCAAATCTCCAATAACCAATCAGAAGCTCTGCTGGGCAAAAGCCCCACCTGGCCCTGGCCCCTTTCTAACACTGGGCGAGCACCAGGAGTGGTGTTGGCAGGTGCCACAGAACCGAAGGGCACCACATTGGGGATCCCACTTAGACCTAGATGGGACTATCCGCTTTCCTCACCTGGAGCTGTGTTCTCTGGCCCTTCTGTCTCCTAGCTGTCCTTCTCAGACTCCTCCCTCTAGCTGTCTCCTTGTCCTCTCCTGCCTCTAGAATGCTCTCTTCCTCTTCTCCTTGGGCCCTCCAGTTCCTTTCTCCTGCCCCTCTGTCCCTTGCTTCTATTTCCTCTAGTCTCTTCTGCTCCCCTTCCCCTCTGAACAGCTCAGTTAATGATGGGCAAAGATCCTTCTGCTTACACAGCCACTCTAGAAAGTCATGTCCATTCAGACAACTGTAGCCACCGGCACTAAATTCCATATTGCTTTACAACTGTGGTTGTTTTGACATATGCAGCATTTAGAACTGGGCTGTCCGATGGCATAAGATATAGTGGGCGCCACTGAAGTGTGCACGAAGAGACTCATGATCTTTTCTCACTGGGCCAGGAGAGGCAGGGAGCAGAGGCTGGTCTGGTGAACTGTAAGGTCATCAGGAAGATTAGAAAACAACTTGTGATCATAATTTTCTTCTTTAAGTAGACATCCCTTCTCACCTGGCTGTAAAATATCAGATTCTGGGAATTCATCAAAATTGGAAGTATCATCAATGCTTTTAATTTCTATAGGGATTGCAGCTGGCCTCTCTCTACAGCAAAAGAAAAACAACAACCAGAAGAGTAGTAGTCAGCATAACCAATGTCACTACCATTGAACATCATGGTTTAATCTTGTGGTACTGCCACACTTAAGAGTTGTGCTGCACGTGGCTTGGCCATTGGTGGCTAACTATAGAAGGGTCCCGTTGCCTCTGCTACTCCTTTTGGAGGATGTTCCTTACAGAACAGTTAATAAACAGAGGGCTCTGTGAAAGGTTTCCAGTGGTCCAGGGTAGAACTTGACAGCACTACACAGCTCTTAACGCCTTCCCTTCCCTCCCTCATGCCTCTTGTTTTCAGGGTCTTCTAACCATAACCTCAATGGCTTCGAGGAAATGACTCTTTTCTGCTCAACAAGGAGGCTTCCTTAGAAGGAGCACACCTTAGTCCCACAGAGTGGAAGCCTGGTGTCATGTCCAACACTAAATGCCTTCCATCTCCCTTATGGCAAACAGGGAAAAGATGGATACTCCCTTTGCTCTGCTGCCAGCTACTTCGACTGAAAACTAATGTTTAGGGCACGCCATCCCACCAAAGAAGTCACACTATCCTGGTGTTGCCCAGTATTCAATCAGGGACTGGCTCTTTTCATCATCTTTGGAATTCACACAGAACTAGACAGATAAATTCAGCCTCAGATTAGGCAGAAGGCGGCTTAATCTCACTGCCCTCCAATCAGAATAATCCATACTAGACTGCATATTAATTTATGGAATCCTGAGATGGGACTGCAAACAGGGTGACATTCACGGTCTCACAATCAAAGATTGGTGTGTGTGTGTGGGGGGGAAGCTAACAGGCCCACTCACACAAGCATGTGTGGAGGTACACAGATAATGCAATGATTTGCCAAAGAGGCCCTAAAACTGTAACAGCTTTCTAGTGAGGTTCCCAAGATCAGGGAGCCCTGAGGTTTCCCACACCCCACACTAATGTTTCATCACATATACCTGATATGTCCCCAGTCAACACCTTCAAAAAATTGATGTATCTTAATTTCCTCCACTCCATTGCTACCAACTCTGTTTTCTGCATCAATACAGAATCTAAAAGAGAGAAGAGATAAAAATGGTTACAGTCAAGGTGAACAACAATGAAAGGTATACAAGGATGTGTTTTGTACAAAACATTCCTTCCATCAAATGAGTGACCAAAATAGACCACTTTTAGTTTTCTACAGGAAAAATCCTTTCCCTTTTACTGAGCTTGTAATTCCCATCTACAAAATATTTATTTATTCATTAATTCATTCAATTTATACCCTGCCCTCCCCGTCGAAACAGGCTCAGGGCGTCTTACATAAAAATTACTGAGCAGATAATTGCTTCTGTTTCTCCACCCCAGTAGCTGATGCTGTGTTTTGCCTGTTGGCATGGAAGAAAGTATTATTATGCAAATAAATCACATTACTCATTGAGTTATCTGTCAGTTGCTTTACATCTCTTGTAAAATAATTTTACAATCACAATTTTAAAGTAGAAAATAACAGAACAAAAACTAAAGCTATAATGTTCTAAATTAACCTGAAACATTCTTAATGTAGCTTTTCTAACAGATTTCTGTACTATTAATTTAATATTATCCCTAACGTGATAGGTAATTTTACTGTATATGGAAAATGAAGGTTCAGAACAAATGTGGAATTATAGGATTCACTAACAATTATGGCAAATTCAGAGCCCTTTAAGGTGATGACCTACAGTTTTAGGAAATAAACATTTTAAACTACTATACGTCATGGGCCGGCCGGCTGCCACCACCTCCTCCTCAGAGGAATCAGAAGAAATGGGCCCTGCATCAATGGAATCCCCATCTGAGCAGCTGGGTCCAGCAGCAGACCCAACAGGGGAAGCATCAGGAAGTGAGAACACTTTCCATTCACAGCCAGATTGCTCAATCTTCCAGGAGAAGAAAGAGATGCCACAGAGGCTTCCATCTCCATCTCTGCTGGCATTGTAGGTCAGTTAGGAGAGAAGGACTCCTCAGGAGGAGAGAACTCCTCAGGAGAAAAGGGGCCCTGTATAGCCAGATCTGAAGCAGCAGAAGCCGGCAAGCAAGAAGATGAACTGCAAGCTTGTCAGAGTTCACAGCCAACAGATGAGGCAGAGCCAGCAGCACCTTCCAGCCCCATTCCAACAGATAAGTCCCAGGTGGTTGTTACCAGCCATCCAGTTTCACCCACACCCTTTGAGCACTGGAGATGAAAGAATGGAGCTCCAGGAGAGAAGACAAAGTGCATATCTCCTGGCCCGATACCAGCTGCTTGCTGCTGATGAATAAACTGCAGGGTTACTCCTAAGCAGGTGGCTGTAAGACAGACCTCGCAGCAGATGCCTATAAAAGCCAGTCAAGGGAGACTACTCTGTGTGGAAGCAACAAGTCAACACCTGTTGGACTCTGCTCCACTCCAGTGACCTTTGGACCAGCTTTGGACTTGGATATTGGACCTGCCTGCTCTTGTGTATGACCTTGGACTGCTAGACCTTGCTTTCTGAATTGGACTCTGCTCTCTGGTAACTGACTTTCTGGACTGAATCTTGACTCTGACTTTGGACTCTGACTTGGCTTGGACCTAGATTCTGACAGCTGGCCTCTCCAAAACCAGCAGAGCACTCTAGAGAAAAGACAAAGCACTCATCTAATTGTTCAGCAACTATCAGTGTTCATTCCTGGAGCAGAGTCCTTACAGGACCAGGACTGACAGAGAAACAGTAAAGACCTGCACCTGTAGGAACCTGAACGCAACTGTAAGGAGTGACACCTGGGCCTTGGGGGATGAGTCAGCAAAGGAGGCAGATAAAAGGAACATGCTGAGCAAGGCTCTATGTGGAAGGAACCTGGTGAACCTGCTTAGCAAACAGAACTCTGCCTTGACTTGCTATCTTGTACCTTGTTGCTGATAACCTGTGCTTGCTCCTACAGCCTGGGACCCAGACCCTGCATCCTGCACCTGTTCCCCAGCCCTTGAACCAGACCCTTGAACCCTCAACCCTCCTGTACCTTTGATTTCTGACTCCAGACTGGTTTGTAGACCTTGCCTCTGTACCTAACTGCTGTGCTTATTGTTACTGTATTTTTGTATCCTGGAAACCCCAAGTAGAGCAATAGCACCAAGGTTGGCCCCTGAATGTGACAACATACATTACACCTAGCTGCCTGGACAACCAATCATTTTGATTCAGAATTAAAGGAATGAACTTCCTTCTTCTGCACCATGTGCTGAAAAATCAAAATCAAATCAGAGAACCACTATCACAAAGTCAAACAATGCACATTTATTTTTGGCATATCTAGAGCTAGTCTGGGACTGTAGGAATTTATCCTCAGATTTCTGAATGAGACTATGAACTGAGGAAGACTATGAGGAACTACCCTGACTGGTTGCAATAGCTCAGTAGTAGACTGCAGACTTCGCACCTGTTAGGGAGGTCCTAGGTGAAGTCCTTGACTCCTCCAGTTAAAGGACCTCAGCTGGTGAGAGTATTGTCGGTCAGGGAAACAACACTGAGATAAAAGTATCAAATGGCCTCTGCCACTGTGTAAGATGGCAGCATAGAATGTGGGCTTTTGTCTGTTTATGCATTCGTCAGTTTCTGAATTCTATTGAATTACCAAAAAGAGCTGATTTTGGCCAACTGCTGACCTGCACAACAGAACCATGTTCTCCAAGCCAAAGTAGGCAACTCGGTTTTTATAGCTATAATTAATAACATCCTGAAAATTTTCAGCACAGAAGCCATATGTCCACAAGTTCAACCGGCAGTCCATCAGCATGGTGAGTTACCCACATTATCATCAACTCACTAATACTACAACAGACTGGAATGTTCCTTCTTCAGCAGGCAAATGGAAGCTAAGAGGTGAGACTGTTTTTAAGTACTCCATGTTCCAGAAGGTGAGCTGCTCAGACCTTTGCCCACAGGGGCAAGAGGGACCCACTTGGAATGAGAAGTAAAAATGCGGGTTTAACACAGCTCTTGGGGGAGTCAAGAAACTGGGCTTAAGGGAACAGAAAATGAACTGTTCGGAATAGTGCTTGCAGCCAAGTACAGAGGAGCGGCAGGATACTTACTACCAGACCATGGTGCTTCCTGATGGGGGGCTATTTGCCTCTATACCACCACCCAGCTTCAAGTAGTTTTCTAAGCCTAGCATGGCCTGGGAAGGGCAATACCTTCATCTCTATGGCTCCTGATGCCGTTCAGCAGATGTGTGTTGCAATAATGGCCACCGTGAAAACCTTCACCATTAACCACACACATTAATCCCTGTCCATACAGAAGTACAAGACACTGTACAGCACAGCCTCTACCAGCAAGGTTGTCTGTGAGTCATGCAGGATACTCAAGAACACAAGTAACCTCAACCTAAATTTTAACATTTGGACAAGCCAGAAACAGCACTGCTAAATGGGACCAAGTTCAGTGCTGATCCAGGCACAAAAGAGGGCAATGAAAGGCCAAAAAGAGGGGGTTGTGCGTCTCTTTGCAACAGTACCTTGCTTCTTTTCTTAATTCTAATACTGATTTTAGCAAAGACAAAAGAAAGTTATTTGGCACCTTAAAGACATTTTTATTCTAGCATAAGCTTTTGCAGACCAGAGCCCACTTCATAAAGATCAGTAATCATTCTTGTTTCCATATGGACTTCAGTAACAGCTCTTGGATTTCCATGCTGCTTCAGGACAGGACATGATGAAGTAGATTTTATTTGGTTTTATGAGATTTAGGGAAACCTTCAGCAGTTGTGGCAGGTGTGCCACATGGCTCCCTTCACAGGCCACTCAGGTGACACTGCAAGCCTATACACATGCAGGCAGGTTACCGGTTTGGCTACCTTCCACTCCACTGCAGTCCCAATTTCCATGAGAGGCAGTACTGTAATGAACATGCTGGTAGGCACTCCTGCACAAATTCTGGCTTCCAGTACTACCTACTTGGAACAATGGCAGAAGGGACCCAAAATTACAAATTTCTGAACAAAACAAGTATGCTCCAACCAGCAAGAAGTACAACAGAAGAGAATTTCAAATGTTGAGAAACAAGTTAGCTACTCACTTTAAAATTAAGTCCTTGGCTTTTTCTGAAATGGGCACCTCAGGTGGAAATATTAGAGTTTCTTTCCAATTCATAACTTTCCTATACGTTTCTTGTGGCGTTTCAGAGCAGAATGGGGGATACCCTGAAGAATTTAAAACACACATACACAAAAAAAAAATTGTTAGGAGCTTCAGACTCTATTACAACAACTGACTCTCACAAGAACCATCAGCACAATAAAGTTCTGCGTCATAGCTACTGGTCAGAGAATGGTACAAAGAATTCTTCTTACCTATTAGCATTTCATACATAATTACTCCCAAAGACCACCAGTCACATAACTTGTTGTACCCTGTCTGCATGAAAACTTCTGGAGCAATATAATCTGGGGTCCCAACAGTAGAATATGCCTGAAAATAAGAAGTTAAGATATTTAGCCAAAATCTAAATGTACTTGGATAGTGTTAAAAAAAGAGTGTCTGTAAATTCCCCCACCATCCCACTACAACTTTCCTAATGGACTGCTTGGCAGGGTAGTAGGTACGTGAAGCATGCATTTTCAACAACAGGTTTTTGTGTTGTGCTGAAAATCTGTCCATAAAGAGAACTCAAACATTAAAGTGTAGCTCTCCCAAAGGTACATACCAGCTGTCTCCTATTCTTTTTCCATGTTTCTGCTTTTCTCTTTGAGTTCATATTCTGAAATGCTGGTGCACAATGTAAAACAAAAAGGCATTAATTCAGATTTGATGAGGAACATAAGAAACTTTCAACTGATGGCCAGTTCCAGTGTCACCCCTGCATCATATTAGGGCCTGCTCCAGTGGCGTGTGCAAACACACACCATATTTGGGTAAGGAGATAACACTATTACTTCCCAGATGACCACCACAACATGGGCATGAGAAGTAACTCCATTATCTTCTGTCACCTCCCCCACAACCAAATCATCACAACTGTGCATACACCTTATTAGTACACTGGAGTGGCTCCACGCTACAATGGTAACATTAGAACTGGGATTTAGAGAAGTAAAGGATGGAGAACACAAATGATTTGCTGAACACTGACTCCAGATTTCCATTGATATCAACATTCATATAAACGGAAGTCCTGTACTAAAAGCAGACAGCTGCACTTGGGCTTTAAAATATGCACTTCAGCTGACTGTACATGCTGCACTTCTCTTCGGCAGATCTGATTTGATTTATTAGACTTCTATCCCACCCACCTGGCTGAAGCCAGCTCAGAAGAGGAGGAGGAGGTGCTCAGTCACATGTTTGGAAGCGCTGACAGGGCCACCCACACTTCCTTGGTCAAGGGGACAGACAAGCAGCTGCTGCCCCCCAAAGATCCTCAGCTGTGTGTGGGGGGGATGTTCCTCAAGAAACCATTAGCCATGTCCTCCAGCATCAGCTGGCCTCATCCCAATAGCCAAGAGCAGCCAGTGCCTAAGCAAAAAGTCCCTGGCTGCAATTGAGAAGAATACGTTAATAGCTAAAGAGGTAGATGCAGGGCTATTTTGGGGCAGGAACGCACAGGAACGGAGTTCCGGCTGGCTCCCAAGTTGGCCATGCCCAGCAGGAGCTAATTAGCATAACAGGCCACACCCAACAGCAGAAACACATTAGTATTGGCTACATTAGGGGTGTGTGGCCTAACATGCAAAGGAGCTCCTGCTACAAAAAAAGTCCTGGGTTTTGACAACAAACAAGGTAAACAGAATAACAAGCAAAAGGTGGGTGTGGCTGGATAACCACACTTCTGGTAACATGGGGGTGCGTCCTAATGTGCTAATGAGCTGTGCTGGCAGGGGTGTGGCCTAATATGCTAATGTGTTTCTGGTGTTGGGTGTGGCCTATTATGCTAATGAGTTCCTGCTGGGCTTTTTCTACAAAAAGAGCCCTAGGTAAATGTATCCTTAAAATACTCTTTTTGCACTCATCCCTTCCTATATGGTCTGGGACTGGTCACTGTCTGGATGGTAGGCTTCTTAAGTCCCATGAGGGACAGGAGGGGGAAGAGATAAAAGCAACAAATAAATACACTGAGTAAGCTGAAGTTCATCTGCTGACATAGAAGGAGAAGTTGTGGAAGCAGTGACAGAATTCACATTCCTGGGATCCAAGATCACTGCAGACAGTGACTGTAGTCAGAAAATTTAAAGATGCCTGCTCCTTGGGAGGAAAGCTATGGCAAACCTAGACAGCATAATAAAAAGTAGAGACATCACCCTGCCAACAAAAGTCTGTATGGTCAAAGCGATGGTATTCCCAGTAGTAATGTACAGCTGCAAGAGTTGGACGAGCGACGAAGAATAGATGCTTTTGAATTATGGTGCTGGAGAAAACACCTGAGAGTCCCTTGGACTGCAAGGAGATCAAATCGGTCAATCCTAAAGGAAATCAACCCTGACTGTTCCCTGGAAGGCCAGATACTGAAGCTGAAGCTCAAATACTTTGGCCACCCAATGAGAAGGGAGCACTCACTGGAGAAGACCCTGATGCTGGGAATGATTGAAGGTAAAAGAAGAAGGGGACGGCAAAGGATGAGATGGTTAGACAGTGTTGTCGATGCAACGAACATGAAATTGAGCAAACTCCAGAGGACGGCGGAAGACAGGAGGGCCTGGCGTGATGTGGTCCATGGGGTCACGAAGAGTCAGACTCAACTGTGCAACTGAACAACAACAACAAACGCTAATTTTGTGTCTGTGCAATTTGCGTTCTTCAAGACATTCCAAAAAAGCATCTGCTGGGTAGGCCCACGTCTCCCAACTGAGGAAACTGATTTGAGATTTTTAAAAAACATTTCAACTTCTAATGTGTTAAAACATGAGCAATGAACATGTCTGGAAATTTCATAAACACTCCAAGGACTTGGCATGCAAAAAGGATCTCAGGTTCTTAGCAGACCATACACTGAACATGAATCAGCAGTGTGATGTGGTAGCTAAAAAGGCAAATGCCATTTTGGGCTTTATCAACAGAAGTATAGTGTTCAGATCACACGAACTGATGCTACCGTTTTACTCTGCTCTGGTTAGAGTATTGTGTTCAGTTTTGGGCACCACAATTTAAGAAGGATATAGACACGCTGGAACATTTCCAGAGGAGGGCAACAAAGATAGTGAGGGTTCTGGAGACCAAGTCCTATGAGGAAAGGTTGAAGGAGCTGGGTATGTTTAGCCTGGAGATGACTGAGAGGTGATATGATAACCATCTTCAAGTACTTGAAGGGCTGTCATACAGAGGATGGTGCGGAGTTGTTTTCTGTTGCCCCGGAAGGTCAGACCAGAACCAATGGGTTGAAACTAAATCAAAAGAGTTTTCGGCTGAACATTAGGAAGAACTTCCTGACAGTCAGAGAGGTTCCTCAGTGGAACAAGCTTCCTCGGGAGGTGGTGGGCTCTCCTTCTTTGGAGGTTTTCAAACAGAGGTTAAGTGGCCATCTGACAGCAATGCTGATTCTGTGAACTTAGGCAGATCACGAGAAGGGATAGCAGGAAGAGTTGCATCCAGTGTTCCCTCTAAGCTGAGTTAGTGTGAGCTAGCTCACAGTTTTTTAGCCTCCAGTTCACAAATTTTAGTCTTAGCTCAGGAAGGATGGTTCCAGAGCAAACTAATTTATGCAGTAGCCAAATCGCTTGCTCACAACTTTAATGCCTTTAGCTCACAAAGTAGAATTTTTGCTCACAAAACTCCACAGCTTAGAGAGAGCATTGGTTGTATCAGTGCTTAGTTCTTGTGGCCCTTTCTTACGTGCCCAGGGAAATGCTGATTGTCACTTTGGGGTCAGGAAGTGCACTGGGGATGGAAGGTATTTGTGAATTTTCTGCATTGTGCAGGGGGGTTGGACTAGATGACCCTGGAGATCCCTTCTAACTATGATTCTATGATCATGTAAATGCTAACTTTTAAGACAGCAAAGTCAGCAGTCTGATAGTTTGGGGGAAAGCCCCCCCCCTTGCCATACTGGTGTGAGGCATTATGACATATATGTGGAGGAAAAGAGAACCCTGCAATTCCCAAGCAGCAGTATGCAAAAAGTCAATTAATTAAGAACTTCCAATAAAAGCAAGTGTTCCCCCTGCCCCCCTACCCCAAGCTTACAGGTACAGTTTGCAATACTTGAACTATTTGCTATTTTAACTAAAGGGAGTCCAACTACCACAACTCAAGACTGTGAGGAAGCCCAAAGCCAGCTATTTAACTCTACCTTTGAGGAAAATAAAAAAGACCTCTGGCCTCAGCCTCTGATTGTGTACTCATACTTTCTCTAAAGCTGTCAGGAAATATCCTATGGGAGATCTGTGTCTGCTGAGAAGGAAACAAGCATAGCTTGCTTCCCACTGCACACGGTCACCCTGTGTCACCCCATTTTGCTGCTGCCCCTCTTCGAATGGCAAAAGGATTACAAAAGGCTGAACTTCAAGATGTTTTGGAAGTGAAGATCTGAGATTTGAGCTGTGAAGCAGCACACCAAACATCGATGCCTATCTCCAATGGGGTACCTGTTCCCCGAAGCACCCCCCCCAACAGTTAAGCTGCATCACTGCCATTGTCACCAGAAGGACTCAGAGTGGGGGGGGGGAGATGCTCAGCATTCATGATATTTTCACAGGTCCCATCTTGTAGTCTGTTATTATGAAAAGTTCATATTATCATTTTTCTTCTGTATTTGGTTTTCAGACACAGTAATGAATTACAGCTACCAATGTTAGCCAGCCAACAGCAACTCCAATAGCACAATATCCTCTTCAGCTAAGAAGGTGCAAGGATGGGAACTACAGTGCCCTCTTCTCCATCCTACAGGGTTACTCTGGACTGATTCCCATCCCAACAGGCATTCCAATAAAATCACAAATAATGTAGCAGGCCTAGCATACAAGACCTACAAACCAAGGCTGCTAAAGTAGCACAGGGCAGACTAACACTTACAGAAATCACTGGGCGGATTATGGGTAAGGTTTCTGTAGAATTCAGTTCTGTGAGCTTTCTTTAAACCTGTGCATAGTCCAAAATCAGACAGTTTTACATGACCCTACAGAGAGAAAACATGAGTTGACCTTAGGTATTAAACAAGCTGTAATTTTTTTTTAAATCATTGCAATCTTACACATTAATTGCTTGATTTGGCACTAGAGGATTTTACAACAAAATAAGGGTGGTTTAAAAGGAAGCCTGATTTTCACCCAAAAGGCTAATCTTTGCCTATGCTGAATGAGCCACTATTTACCATTCAAAAGGGATTTCTTTGTTATTACTTTGAGCTGAGAACAAAGGAATAAATGAACCAGGAAGGAGAAAAACCACCTAATTGTGCTTCCATTCATGGCCAAGGCTTCAAAGATGCCTCTGAAGTGCTTCTACAGCATACTCACAGAGGCTCTACTGATTTGCTCTCCGGGAATTGCTACAGCCTTCAGAAGCTGCTTTTATGGGGCACAGCCTGTGCGCCACCGATATGAACTGACATCAATTGCTGACCATACCCTCATTGTAATGGTTGCTACTAATGCCACGCCAGTGTTACACAAATGACATACTAGCACTTTATGTTGTGTTTTATATCTATATTTATACTAGTAATAAGGCCCCATTGTGGAAATAAATACAACGAGCTCTAGAAAGAGGCTCTGGGAGAGTGTCCTGGCCTTGGGCACTCAGTGTCAATTTGCTGTGGCGACCTCAGCTGGGTATAATGACACAGAGTCCACCATTTTCTCCAGGGGAACTGATCTCTGCCATCTGAAGAGCAGTTGCAATTCTGCGTGATCTCCATCCCTCCCCTGGAGACTGGCAACAATGGTTCCCCATGAGGGAATGGCTGGTTTGGAGGGTGGAGTCTATGGCATTGTACCTGTCTGAGGTCCCAGCCTTCCTCAAAGCTCACCCTCTCCAGGCTCCACCCCTCAAATCTCCAGGAATTTCCCAACCTGGAGTTGGCAACTCTATCTCCATCCCAGCCAACCGTCAACCTACCGTTATCTGCCCCCTAACTTCAGCTTTCCATCTCTTCCCCCTCCCCCCTAGAGAGCAGTTATAATTCTGAGTGATCTCCAGCCCCCACCTGGAGATTGGCAAAAATGGTTCCCCATCAGGGAATGGCTGGTTTGAAGGGTGGAGTCTCTGGCACTGTACCTGTTTGAGGTCCCACACCTCCTCAAACCTCACCCTCTCCAGTCTCCATCCCTCAAATCTCCAGGAATTTCCCACCTGGGGTTGGCAACCCTATCAGGACTGGCCCCAATGAGTTTTCTCTCAAAGGCCAAAAGAGATGTGGAAAGGGCCTTTTACTGTCAGAACCTGGTTGCCTAGCAACAGACATTGAGAAGAAAGTACAGTTGCCAGCTCTGATTAGGAGAATACCTGGGGATTTGGGGGGTGGATCCTGTGGAGGGCAGCATTGGGGTGTGTGTGGAAAAGATTTGGGGGGTGGATCCTGATAGGGTCTACCCTCCAAAGCAGCCATTTTATCCAGGGGAACTGATCTCTGTCATCTGGAGATCAATTGTAACAGCGGGAGATCTCCAGGTCCCAGCGGGAGATCTCCAGGTCCCAGCTGGAGATTGGCAACCCCAGGGGAAGTCAGCCGCACAGCAGAAGGTTGAAGAGAATGGTTTGATGGTCGCTGGCCCACCTCATTAGCCAGCCAGCCAGCCATGGTAGAGCCAAAAGGGAGAGAGAGCAGTTTTAGGTTTATTCTGACAGGAAAGTGAGCAAGCAGGCAGTGGGCGAGGGAGGGGTTATGCGAAAGATTTATGCGATCTGAAGAGAAACGCTGAAAGTCCTTTGTTTTTTTACTGACAGAAGCAAGCTTGGTTGCCTAAAAACAGCCACTGAGGGAATAGTTAGTCACAGTTTGTCCCACACAGGAGCCAAGAGAAGTATCTTCCTCAGGAAAGAGTCCGGCTTTCCAGAAGCCGCAGCTCGTTTCCTCTAGGCCAGACCCTCCCTGGCGCTGCTGCTGCTGCTGAAGGAACATGGGGAGCCTTTGAAAGGTGCTGGGCAGCCTTCTCTGCGGTGCAGCCCGCTGAGCAATCACCCTGACGAAGCGTTGGCCTTGCGCCCAAGGGAGAGGGGCCGCAAGGGACAGCGAAGGTGAGTGCTTCCCCTACTTGCTGCTGCTTGCTAGGTCTGCCTCCTTCTCCCCTGTGGAGGGGTTGCCGCTCTCTTGGTGGAGTGTCCATCCCCTTTGCCGGCTGCCTCCAGACTGAGGGCGAGACGCTGGCTGCTGTGTGGGCAGGGCCAAGGCAACGCAACGAGGCAATACAGCCAGGGGATTGGCAGACCTTCAGAGTGGCAGCTGAGGGAGCCAAAGGCTGTGGGAGCGTTCACTCCAAAATAGAATTATTATATAGAAAGATTTGCTGTGTTTTATCTGTTTTAAAAATGTTATGTGAGCTGCCCTGAGCCTGCTTCGATGGGGAGGGCAGGGTATAAATCAAATAAATAAATAAGATAGGGGGATAGGAGGGGATAAGCCCTAAAAAAGCACAGGAAACATGGGAAAGTGGCCTTTTGGATCATGCTCAGAAGGTTTCACACCTTAGGCCTGTTGAGTCTGCTCTTCCCATGTATAACACACTGGGCTTCAAATGGAAGGCAGGTAATCTGAGGAAGCCCAGGGCAGGTGGTATAGTCCCAACCAAAGTACAGCAACCTTTTCACGCCCTCCCTTCCTATTGAACATGATATTTGCTTTAAAAATGATGCTACCTGGCTATAGCCCAAACAAGGAAACCATGAAGCTTTATTACATGTGACTTGTAAATCTCTGGCCATGGAAATGTTATCTTACATGCACTAACAGATGCAGTCCTGTGCCCACTTACCTGGGTGTAAGCCCCATTGAATTCAGTGGGATTCACATCCAAGTAAACATGTCTAGGATCCAATCAGTCTAGTAACTACTGCTATAGTCCCAATAGGCTCCTGGGCACAGTGCTGGTCTCAAACAGAAGCTGGGATCCCAAAAGCTATTGGGGTTCTCCAGGAGTCTGTGGGGTGTTGCCTGGACTCAATCATGATTAGCTGATGCAGGGATGAGCCTGGGAGGCTCTTGGGCTCATGTGTACCCTCTTCCCTCCCACAAAGCCATCTAAAGGCAGCCTTCTGGATTCAGGGCAAACTTTCACGGTATCCGAACCACAAACTGCCTTGTCAAGATTCTGGGAGCACATGAGTCTGAGGGTTTGGCCCCTATTTCTGAACTATGTCTGCACACCCAGTAGAATATTTTGACATTTTTCCTTTCAACATCTGACACCTACCCATTCCCGTAGGCCATAAACATTTTTCTTTTTTTAAAAAAAGAGAAACAGATCTACACCCCTTTTATGCTTGCAGCAGTAAAAGACTGTAGCAATTCCTGTTGCCAAGGTTTTTGGATCTGTAGGTTGTAATACCCTACTATAAAGATGACCACTGGCATTGATTAAACCCTATGACCCATATATAACAAATATTGCAAATGATTAATATTTTATTGTTCAGGTAAAAAATTCCCTATGTGTTTCTCAACAAGGTGAAATGTTACTATATCTCAAGGACTAGCAGATTCCCCTGAATAAGCTTCACTGCGAAACATATAGGAACTTTTTAAACCTGAACAATATAATATTCTTTATCTCAGGCTTTTTTGCCTGTTTCTTATCTCCCTGATTGGTGAGCTCTTCTGTTTTCTCTTTAAATAATGATATGTCACTGGGACTTCCTATGTTATTTCAAAGGAGTTCTAAACCCTTCTATCACAATAGGAAATAAAAGACAACCCCTGCTGATAAGTGCAACGAAGCATGGTTCTGGGTGCTCTTCTGACAGGTGACTGTTGCAGGGCAGATCCAGGATCAAAACAACTTCTGCTAAAAGTTGGGGGCTGATCCTATAGTCCCAGAAATGGCCTGCTGGAAACAGGAACAGGGCTAGGAGAAAACTTAGCTGTGGGCTTTCCATGTACCATGACACTGCAAACCAGCAACACGCTGGTGCACCTAAGTGCCAGCAATCTAGTTATTAGGCTTTTCAGCAAGACTGCAATGAACTTTCATCAGCTATACAATACTCCCCTTCCTGTTCCACCATAGCTGTACTTGACTAGAGATTGCAGGCACCAACAGTAAAAGGATATAGGCAGAACAGCTAACAGTCAGGAAACAGGAGATCAACAGAGCAGCTAAGCCCATCCCATAGCTCAGCTCCTGCACCGCTCTGCCTTTTCAGTTCAATTCTCCCCACCCCTCACTCTGCCCTCCCAAAACCAGACTGAAAGCATGGCTATGAACCATACAATTGTACAAGCCACATAAACCAAAGTGCCTTTTAGCATAATGTATTGGGATTAGGTTTACAGAATTCCAGTGTGGTTTTTCACCAACAGGACCCACATTAGTTTTCAACGGATGCAGTGAAAACGGTGTGGGGGGGGAAGAAATATACTCTTGATGTTTATACATAAATTCAGCACATCAATTAATGGTAGGAGATTCCTTTTCAACTCTTTTTCTCTGGCACCTCTGAAGAACAAATGTTAGGGGTATTGGCTCTCTTCCCTCCCTTCCTACCCACCTACCCACCCCTAATATCCAATATCAAAACCAAACCAAAACAAAGGTCTCAAACACTGGAAAGTTAAAACCCATTTCATACCTTTGCATCCAACAGTAGGTTATCTGGCTTAATATCTCTGTGAATGAAGCCTAGCTGATGAATGGCATCAATGGCCAGTACAGTTTCAGAGATGTAAAACTGTGTTTCTTCCTCTGATAAGGTATCCTTTTTCATAAGCAAAGTCATCATATCTCCTGAATGAAAAAGAAAGGGACATTTAACGTGGTCAGAAGCATTTAAAATTCAATGAGCTTTGAATGTGGCACACACCCTGTTCATTTCATTAAGGATGGGATTCAGATGGTTCATCATAAGGCCCTTCTGTGACGTCCTCCTTATTGGGGAGACTGTTTTTCTTCTAAAACACACTATGTTCACATAAACATGGTAGATTACTGCTGCCACCAGGAATTAAAAATACCAAATCTCTCTATTATGGTAGAATGACCCTGTGTCTGGGCACTTCAGAGGACTATGTGGTCCTGAGGAAGGACTCTTATCACTGCTGGGATAAGTTTAAACAAATAATGATTTATTTATAAAAGAATAAAATAGGTTTCTGGGTATTTTGAACTGTTGCTGGAGAAAGGAACTTATAAATATAGCTGATAAAGCTGGGCGTCACACACTGTCTCTCAGAACACCAAAACTCAACTCTGACAACCTTAGCCACTCAGGCTAAATTCTGCCTCTCTTAGCCAACATAGGCTAAACTGTTTGTCTTAGCCACACAGGATAGACTCAAACTGCCATTCAGGCTAAAAACTCTCCACACTCGTCTCTCTAAAACCTAGAATCTCCTCCGAGACACCCCTCCTCCCACATTCTCTGTCATCAGCCAATCACATCACACTCATCTCCCTCTATCACTCTCCTTACATTACTGCAGTCAAACTAACCATTTAAAGAAACACATACATCAAAAGATAACATCATTACACCTTTCATTACAGGAAAAAACACTTTCTGTACACTCATGTAAGAACATACGAGATGCCCTGCTGATTCAACGAGTGAGGGGCCCTCTAGTCCAGCATCCTGTTTCACACAGTTGCTCTGGAGGGCCAACAAGCAGGGCATAGAAGCCCTCCCCTGCTGCTGCCTCCCAGCACTGGGATTCAGAGGTATGATGCCTCTGTAGATGGAAGATCCCTTCAGTCACATTGGCTAGCGGCCACTGATAGAACTCTCCTCGATTAATGTGTCTAAACTAAAAGAGGTGTACAGTTTTCCTTTTCCCCGGTCTCTTCCACTTTTTAAACTTATGCTGCAGTCAAGGCCAGTGCAAACATAACCTTTCCAGTTCTTAAGTTATAATTAGGGGATGAGGAGTGAACACTTCCTTTGCAAGGTCCAGCTCAGACAGATAAATAGTGATTCAACTAAACTAGGATGAACTTTTTATTTACCTCCAGGCAGAAACTCCATTATCAGGTAAAGGTTACGTTTGTCCTGAAAACTATAAAACATCTTCACCACCCAGGCACCATCTGCTTCAACGAGGATATCTCTTTCTGCTCGTATATGAGCCACCTACAGGAAAAGTTTTGAACAACAAACCAGAATACTCCCGTTAGTCAGAAGGGCTTACTACTGAATTATCTTCCTGCAGAATCACTTGGCCTACTTCTGTGCATGATGGAAGAATCTACTATAAACATTTTAAGCTTGATGCTGTACAGAGATATTACCAGACATGCACATTTCTTTCCTCAGACAGACAAGTGATTTGCTGTTCTTGGGAATAGGGTTGCCAGTCCCCAGGTCCCAGTGTGGGTTCCGCCAGTTTTTGGGGCTTCTGCCCGCCGCCGGCCAGCTGGCCAGCGGGGAAAACCCTGCCCCCAAACAGTGACATGATGATGTCACCTGGAAGTGACTTCATCATGTTGGGATGTTGCGCAGTGACACTCTGGTTTGAGGGCAAAACTCTGTGGTTTGAAGCCAGTTTTACCATAGAGTTTTGCCCAAAAACCAGAGTGTCACCCCTGACATCACCAACATGATGACATGATTTCTGGGTGACGTCATTGCATCAGGGACATCCCAGACATCCCTGCTTGGGAGCCATCCAGAAGAAGCTCAGCATGCTGAAGTCTTACTGATCAAACCTAATAAGGGGGTTTGACCCCCAAAAGTTTGTCACAATATATTAATCTTTAACGTGCCGCAAAATAGTGCAATTTCTGCTGTAGCTGACACATATAACTGGAATTTTTGCATTTAGCCTTAGAATCTGATCTCCTACTGTATGTATATTTTTGTTGTTCAGTCGCACAAAAGGTTTGTCAAAGTAGCATTTAGCCTTGGAGTTAGAATTGTACTTCAGTGGGATTTCAGCACACACAATACACTCTACACAGCCACCCTTCTATGCAATACACTTTAATGAATTCTGCATACAGTCAATCCACGCAATCTGTTGACGTGACAGTTTTCTGATAAATTCAATTACTCTGCAAATGCACTTCCACTAAAGGTGGTTTCATACCACCAAGCGATGATGTGATAAGATGCAACTATCATGTGGTATATATGCTCATGAGAATATACTTGGAACCATTCAAGAATCAAGGCCACAATGTTCTCTAGTTCTGGCGTAAAATACCAGAACTAAATCCCACTAAACACTTAAGAGGATTTCTACAATTGGCTTTCATGGTACATCAGCCCACTGGGAAGCTCTGCTGTTCATATTTTGGAGGGGAAGGTCATTCGGAGTAGGCAAATGACAGCTGGATACAGTCACTGTGGACATTCTGCTAACACAGAGCTCAAGTCATACATCATTTTCAAATTAACCAAATCAAAAAGTGCAGTTTAACTATTCCCAATGAATTTATAAATTAAAACTCACTTTAATTTGGAGCCCAATCTTTCCCACCACATAAGAACAGGAAGTAACAGTACACACAACAGGACACAGTCTGAAGAGTCTCTGTGTTCCTTAAAAACATGTACTAATGAACTGAGCCTTCAGCTTTCCTCTGAATTTTCTTCTAGTTTCTTTACCCTTTTCTCAACATTTCCTGGTCAACTGAGTCATGCCCCTATCATGCCGAACATCTTCATAAACTAATACATTCATCTCACACTAAGCCACCAGCCCAGCTTGTAATGGAAAGTAACATATGGCACAGGAAACTGATGGAGAATGAAGGACTGTGAACCAGGTGACTGGGCCCTTCCAACAGAATGGAGTACAGTCCAATATTCACTCATGGCTTCTTTAAAAAGTGCCAGAACATACATCAAACACATACTTGCTCTTTCTCCAGCATATCAGCTTTTCTTAGTATCTTCATTGCATAGATATGACCCGTATCTTTCTTCTGAACGAGACGCACCTTTTAAAAAAAAATGAAAAAAATCATTAAAGCAGGGTTTTAGGCAAATAGTTTGGTGCTCTAGAAGAAAATGCAATGGCTGGTACTTCAGAAGCAATTCCAGAACCGAGGAAAGGGAAAGGATAACTGATACTGTCAACATGGATGATAGACTCTAGCTAAGAAAGCAAAAATTACCACCGTTCTGCTCTGGATTCGCCTCCAAGCGAATCTGAACCTTTAAATCCAGGTAGGACCACAGGACAAAGGACTGGTTGTGTGTGTGTGAAGTGCCTTTAAGTCACAGCTGACTTATGGCAACGCTGTAGCGTTTTCAAGGCAAGGGACTAACAAAGGTGGTTTGCCATTGCCTGCCTCTGCATAGTGACCCCGGACTTCATTTTTGGTTGTTGTTAATATTTTTTTATTTTGAGAAATAACAAGGATAAAGAAAGAAAAAAGGAATATAGGGAAATTAAAAGAGAAATATAGAATTAAATAAAATATTTACATTTTTCAAAGGACATTCATTGTTTACAACGTATAATACATATATGAAACCTATTCATATTCAGAAATATTTTCTTTCTCAACCCCCTTATTACAGTTTTTGACAGAACATTTATAGCTACCGCTACATCAAAAAAACATTATATGAAGATACAGAATATTTTGATTCTGTTTCATTTCCACATACACTATACATCCTAAGAAGCAATCTTTTTGTTGTGTAATTACCTTTTCATATTCTGTCAAATCTCTTATTGCACCTCCTTCTGTATAGGCGTCTTTCTTAAGTCTAGAAATTAACTGAAAGTACACTAGCCATTGTATCTTCTTCCCTTCTTCCGTAATTGTTTGCGAAGACTTAACTTCTCCTTGTGAGTTTAACATGTCTCCCATATGTTATAAAATCATTTTTCCCTTATATATTTGTCACAATAAACATCTATTGGTGATATTACAGGTGATATTGGAGGACTAACAGTGCAATCCTGAGGGAGGGCAAAAGCGCCCCTACATCAGCGTAAGTCTCAGTCATGTCAGGGTAAGTCCAGTTACGTCAGTGTAACTGGTACTTACGAAAGCATAGGGCTGCTACAGCGCCCCATGGTTCGTGGGCGGTGAGTGCAGCAGCCAGCTGGTAGCACAACTGAGGCATAGGCCCTTGTGCTGGCATGGTTGGGGGTGGGGGTGGGGGCGTGGCCACATCATCAGCATAGCTTTTCAATTCAAATTCTTCTCCCTCTACTTTCAGTCCTTCAGTATCTGGATCTTGTCTTATCTTAGAAGCAAACACATCCAGTGCAAGAACAAATAAGAGTGGTGATAATGGACATCCTTGACGTGTCCCCTTTTGATTTGAAATCCATCTGTTAATTGTCCATTAATTAAAAGCTTTGCCTGCTGTTTCATATAGATACCCTGTATCCAATTCATAAATCTGGAACCACAATTCAAATGTTGTAACATTCTTGTAAGAAAGGCCAAGATGGGTTGTCAAATGCCTTTTTAGCATCTAAAAATATAAATGCTGCTTTATCCCCCTTGTTTTTCACAAATTCTATTGCATTAATTACAAAGCTAACATTTCTTTTCATAAATGTTTTTGGTACAAAACCAGTCTGATCAGGGTGAATTATAGAAGTAAAGATTTTGTAATCCACATTTAATAATGAAATAGGCCTATAATATTGTGGTAGCATTGGATCATTGCCTTGTTTATGTATTAACGTAATAGGGGCCTTCTGCCATGATGGAGGAAGTGTTTTCTCTTTACTTATTTCATTCATAACTTCTAGATACATTGCTGTTAATCCATCTGGGCCTCATGCTTTATCTTTTCTCAGTTTCTTTATGGCTTGTGAGATCTCTTGTATTGTGATATTTTGATTCAGAATATCTCTATAATCAGCTGAAAACTTCTCAATGTATGTATCCTTTATATACTCCTCTATTCCTCCTTCTGTTAATGGATCTTTCTTGTAAAGTTTTGAGAACAGTAAACTGCTCTTGAATCTTTTTCTCCACAAAAGTAACTCCATCTTTCTTCCTCATTTCTGTTATCATTCTTCTTTCAGACTCTTTTTCTTAAACAATATGCTAGGTATCTTCCAGGGTTGTTCACATGTTTGAAATATTTGTTATAGGAAACTTAATTTCTTCTGCATTTCTTCAGTTTCAAGCATGTTGAATAGATTTTTGCTTAATTTCACTTAGAATTCCTTTATTTAAAGATGGTTTATGTTGCTCTTCCAGGGTTTGAATTTTCCCATAATTTTTATAATGTGCTCCAATTTTTCTTTTTCCTAGAAGCACCAGCTATAAAATTTCCTCTCATATAAGCTTTACTGGCTTCCCAAATTGTTGTTATGGGGACATCTTCTGTAGCATTTAATTTGAAGTATTCTTCTTAATCTTTCACATTTTTAATTATAACTTCCTGCAACAGAGAATTGTCATTCAGTCTCCATCTTCCTTTAATTTAATTTCCTTGCCAAACTGCCATTACTGGGTTGTGATCTGCAAATATCTTCGGTTGGATCTCAACCCTCTCCACATTCATAATTAAGGTTTTAGATACCCAACACATATCAATTCGGGATTATGTTTCATGTCTATCGGAAAAGAAAGCATAGTCTCTGGAATTTGGATTGGTAGTTCTCCACACATCTTTCAAATGTAACATTTCCATATAATTAAAGATATTCTTAAGGAGTTTACGCCCTTTTGTTTTTCTAGATCTGTCCTTTTTTGGGTCTATTACTCCATTCATATCTCCAAAAACAATTATCTCTCCTTCTTGGAAGTCCAATAAGGATTGAAAGAATTTCTCATGGAATTTTTCTTTAGCTTTGTTTGGGGGATACACCAATGCTAACGAATCTTCCCTTCAAGGACTCTTATTTTCAACATGTTATATCTTCCTTCGAGATCTTTAAACTCTTCAACAACATTTATGCATCAGTTATTTACATAAACTGTGACTCCTTTTTTCTTTTTGTCTGCTGAAGTCCACGACTTTGCCCAATTTCTTATTCTTTAAGATATGTTTATATATTTTTTTCTTCACATGAGCTTCTTGAATACTAATTATATCTGCATCTTGTTTCTTTGATAAATTAAATGTTTTTGATCATTCTGAAGGTGAGTTAAGACCATTAATGTTTACTGATACAACCTTCAGCTTATCCGTTTTGTTAAAATTCTGCAGTTTGGTCTAATTTATCAACTTCTTTGTCGGTGCCTTCTTTGTTCATCTTTCATTCTCAAACTCCTCAGGAATATTCTCTGTTGATAATTTTCCTGCAATTGTTTGGCTTGTTCTATTGTTGAAATTGTTCTTCTATCCTTTGATAGTGCAACTTCTATACCACATGGTATAGAAGTGTTGGACTGGATGGGCCTTTGGCCTGATCCAACATTGGCATCTCTTATGTTCTTATGTTCTTATGTTCTAACTTTCCAATGATATTTTATTTATTTCTTTTGTAAGATCTGCCTTAAAAAGTCAAAGTGTATCCTTTTCCTCAGTATAGTTGTAGGTAAATCTTGAAAAATCTGCACTTGTTTCCCTGCAGCCTTAAGTGGAGATTCTCTGTTTTTTTCAATATGACATCTCTTGGTTGTTGTTTTTTGTGTGAATCTGACCAGTATATCTCAAGGTAAATTGTTCTTAAATCCAAATCTTGAGGTTATTCTGTACATCTGATCAATAGCTGGGAAGTCTCCTTGAATCTTCAGATAATCCTGTAGAAGCTTATATAAACTGTCTTCAAGGTTTATGTTGCCAGAATCCACTGGAACACCTCTAAATCGAAGGTACCGTAATTATCACTGGACTGAACTTCCAGAATTGCAGTCATTTGCTCTGTGTTGTCTTAGATCTTGTGCTTCTTGATACAATTCCAGTTCTTTTTGCTTCTCTAACTTTCTCAATCTCTTGCATATTTTTGTGATTTTGGGGGGGGATTTTTGGTAATCCTGTTGTTTCTTGTTTGATGCCTGAAATTTTTTTGTTAATCCTTTCCTGTGTGTTTTCTTCTGCTTGTTTACTATTTTCCTGCATTCTTTGCTCTGCTTGTATATTTTTTTCCTGAGTTCCTTCTTCTGCTTGAGTAATTTTTTTTTTAGTTTGATCCTCTGATTGTTTAATTTGAGCTGTAACTGTTTGGATTTTTTGAAATCTCTGAAAATTTATCCAATAATTCTGTTACATCCTGGTATTCTTCATCACCTCCTTTATTTTCATTTTCCTTTAGATGTGTTGCCATACTTAATTTCCCTCCCCCCCATTTCAAACCAACTTCCCATTTATTTATTCCATCAGTTTAGTATTCAATAGTATTCTGGAAAACCTCCCAAAGCAAAACTTCTTTTTTTATACAAAAGGATTATCTGCCTGACTAACACATCATAAATAGACCGCTCATTCAATTCACTAATTTTATCACAATTTATAGTTCTATAATTTCATGACTATTTTTCAGCAAAATTATTTCACATATTTCAAATATTTCAGTGAACTCAATCAAATCTATACGCATTTATAGTATAAGTATAGGTACATATATAATCCAAGTGCATAACAATTCAATTTCTTAATTTCTTATTCTGTATAGTTTTGTCTTTTCTAACAAAAGATAAACAAGAGAGAATAATAATAATAATATTAAATGCTAATATTGGTCTATTAGTTTGTTTAATATCCTAGCTACAAAATAAAGAAATTAATATTAGTACTTTATATTAAAGAAGAAGAATTGTCTTTTGGAATATGCAGTTCTGAATCTTAACACCAGATGGCACCAATGTCCAGCAAATCTAGTATAGTTCTAGTATAGTTCAATGTGTGATGCAGTTCTTTTTGCCAACAAAAGTGAAATCTAGAAACCACTCCAGAAAGGGGAAGCAATAATAAAAAAAGAAAAGAAAAGAAAAATCACCCACTCCAACATTTAGTATTTCACCCAAGAGAGGATCTCATAGAGGAACCAAAATCAAACTCAAAGGTTACAGCCGAAGGGAAAGCAAAAAATAAGTCAAGTCAAGTCAGGCTTTATTGGCATATAGAAAAAAAAGAAGTCAATTATATCAGACCTTGTGAGAGTACACAGACCTTGTGAGTTTCAAACTCTGCTCTTTATCTTCTATTGTTAATCCTCCACAAATCTTGTTACTGCTTCAATTGGTTAAAGATAGTTAAGAACCATCAGGGATGGAGAAAACAATATGCAGAGAGCCTTTCTTTGAAATTTATAGTTGTTTACAGAGTCAACACAGCGACTTATATAGCATGAAATAATTCTTTATCTTTTGTGAGGGTTTAATGGGGGTTCACAAGTTCAAAATCTGGGCTTAACAGTGTCCAGTAATTTATCCCCCCCCCCAATATTAGTTCAGTAGGTTTGTAAGAATTTAGTACAAATCGTAAGCAGTGTTCCCTCTAAGCTGAGTTAGTGTGAGCTAGCTCACAGTTTTTTAGCCTCTGGCTCACAGATTGTTGTCTTAGCTCAGGAAGGAGGGCTTCTGAGCAAACTAATTCATGCAGCAGCCAAATTGCTCGCTCACAATTTTAATGCCAGGAGCTCACCAAGTAGAATTTTTGCTCACAGGATTCCACAGTTTAGAGGGAGCCTTGATCGTAAGTAATTTTTCTCTTAGCAAAGCTTGCCGTGTTTCTGTTCGTTCATAGCTTGCAATAGTACAGTTCATTCACCCATTTCCAGTAAATTAAGATAATTTTTTTCACAATCTTCACAATCTTTTTCCAATGTCCTTATAATAGCAGAGAATTTAGAAGAAAGCACAAGGATGTGCACAGAAAAGAGAAACCAAAGGGGGGGGGCAGCCTTAAAGGTATAAAAACCTATCTTTGCCTCACTGTCTTTAGAACAAGCCTGGAACTGAATAATTCAGGTCTGGAAAGCTTCGCCTGTCAAAAAAGCCTCCTCTTGGAGGGGAGAAAAGAAAGCTGACACTCCTTCCTTCACTGGCATTTGAGTCTAGACGCCCCCAGTGAGGCTAGATCCTGGATCACTGCTTTAGTGCTCCTAGCAGGCAGCCACGTCCACCGGAAGTCCTCAAGCCTGTACTTCCTTGGTGGTCTGCCATCCAAATTCTAACCAGGGCTGACCCTACTTAGCTTCTGAGATCTGATGAGACTGGACCATCCAGGCCAGGAGTGGATACATTCAGTTTAAAGTACATATATTTTCCTCTAATTGTAAAAGAAATGATTTGAAAACCCTGGGGGAAAATACAAGCAATGTGGAACTCTGGTATAGTGTAGTAGTTAGTGTGAAACTTAAGCTAGGTAGACCTGGGTCCAAATCCTCATTTGGTCATGAAGTTCATTTAGTGACCCTGGGCTAGTCACTCCCTTTAGCCTAACCTACCTCACAGGGCTGTTGGAGGGAAAAGGCAGGGGGAGGAAATCACGTATGCCACCCTGAGCTCCTTGGACAAAGAGCAGGGGGGGAAATCAAAATGGAACATCTTCGCAGTCATTTTCATCTGAAACATTAAGCAATCTGTTTAACAAATAAAGATATTCTGAAATAGAGCTTTGGGAACCCTGAACTGGCTGGAAAGGCGGCATAGAAACGTTTCACATAAATAAATAAACACTCTTCCAGAAAAGCATACATTACGAACCTCTCCAAATGCACCTCTTCCAATAACTTTCAAAGATTCAAAGTCATCTAGGCCTAGCCTAGTTCTCTTCAGCCGCAGGAATTCAGTTTCTTTGCGGGCATGCTGAGACCTTCGCAGCTTTTTCTGAAGGAAAGAATTGTGTATTGGACAATTTAAAATAACCAGAAAACTTCAAAAGTGAACAGTATGAATGTATAATCTATTTCTAACACTGCTATCATGACATCAAGCATTCAACAGCATGTGATATAACTTTCTCTAAAGGACCAATTGTTCACCCCTAAAGGGCGGTGGCACTCTGCGGTTTCTTGGTGGATGGAGAAGCTCACCCTCGGCTGCTGCCTCCCATTCTTGGAGTCCCCAGATTTCATGAAAGAAAGGCATAGAGACCGAGGCCTTCCCCTGATGTTGCCTCCTGGCTCTGGGATTCAGAGGCTTAGTGCCTCTGAAGGTGGAGGTTCCCCTCAGTCACCATGGCTAGTAGCCACTGATAGACTTATCCTCCATGAATCTATCTAATCCCCTTCTAAAGCTGTTTATTCCTGTGGCCATCACTACATCTTCTGGCAGCGAATTCCACATTTTAATCTCTGTGTTAAGTAGTATTTCCTTTTGTCCATCCTGGACTTACTACCCATCAGCTTTATTGGATGCCCTCAAGTTTTAGTATTTTAGGAGAGGGAGAAAAATTTCTCTTTGTCAACTCTCTCCACTCCATGCATAATTTTATAAACCTCTATCATGTCCCCCCTTAGTGGTGGTCCAACGCTCTAATCATCTTGGTTGCCTTCTTCGGTACCTTTTGCAACTCTGCAATGTCTTTCTGGAGATCCGGTGACCTGACCTGTACACAGTCTTCCAAATGAGGCTGCACCACAGATCTATACAGAGGCATTACGATATTGACTGTTTTATTCTCAATCCCTTTCCTAACAATCCCTAACATAGAGCTTGCCTTTTTCACTGCTTCAGGCACTTTTCAAAGTGCTTTTCTATATCATCATCATCATGATCATCAATCTATATCTATATACGCAGAACAGTTTCCCATAGGTTCCCTTCGGCCTACCAGTGACAAATGGGGTGGGGAAGAGACCTTTACATCTGGAAAGCCCAAGTCACTGACACTCCGCTCTCGCAGCAGCCTCCTCTTCCCTCCCTGTGGAGATTTTCTCTCCCCATCCCAAGCATGTGCCTGGCTCGCCTCTTCTTCTCCTCCCTTTTTGGGGAAAGACTCTTTCCAGGCAAACAGGGGGCTTCTCCCAGGGCCATCATCCTCTATTATAGCATCTCCCCAATCATCTTGTAAACATTTGGAAGCTGGTCTGTTTAGGGGGAGGGGATGGAAGGGGGGCGATTATTCATCAAGTTAATGATTTTAGAATGGATTGTTTGAAGATTTAATAAGGAATGATATACTGTATTTAGGGATACTGATTTTTATTAGCTGCCTTTTGAATCAAGATTTTAAAACATGAACATCTATTCTAGCAATAGTTGATGTGATCATTTATAGATCTATAACGAGACAAAACTGTGCAAGATTATCTTTTTAAAAGACTAATCATTATTGCCACTTTAAAAAGAAGTTAGTTACGGAGAGGCAGTGTTATTTCTTGATGTTCAAAAAGTGTTCAACACAGCTGAATGGATAACTTATAGAATGGATAGGTACACAGTTACAGTCTTTATCAATTGTTATTATCCAAGTGAGAACTGATTTGAATATAAGAATAGGATGGGTGTCCCCAATCGCCCCTTCTTTTTACACACTAAATAGAACCAGTGGTGATAGTCATTAGATACGATGTAAATATTAAAGGGATAAAAACTGGAAAATATGCTAGTGACCTGAAAGATGTATATTTTAAGCTAACAGTTCTGTGGCAAATTTGTCGCTTAATTTTGAGATACAATGTTAATTTGAAAAATCAGACCGGTTAAGAATCAATACGACTATACAATTAAAAACTAGTATATCAGCACTTTGTAATATTTTATGGAAAGTATCTGAATGCAAATACCTGGGAATATGGATCAGGGAAATGTGGAGAAAACAGCTGAAATCAATCATAAAAAGTTATACGAAGAAATCACTATAAATTTTAAGGCATAGTCTAAATTGAAATTAAAATGCACAGGCAGAGTTTCTGTCACAGAAGTGAATCAACTACTCAGAACACTCTTCTTACAGAATAACAACCTTTCTAAATCAGTTCTGAAAAGGAGACAAAAAGCATGTCTTGAGGTTCTCAGGGAGGATGGGGGGGAACATGCTTACAGGCTTTCTTCATTAGCATAGTTTAGAAATATGAAAGAAGGAAGTGTGGGATTCTCTTTCTACTATGAGGCATGCAGGCTGCCTGATATAATAAATGGGATAATATTTTATGGATATTATCAATTATTATAGGAAAATGATCTTCCACTATTACAAGATCCTGTTTGGTATCAGAACTTGGGTAATTACAAGAGGATAGCAATCCACGTATTAATCTAGTTTTTGCAAATTTGGGGGGAAAACTTGAGTTAAGCGATGGATTATACTCACTTATGGCAAGGTATAATGTGCAAATTATTTTAGAAATATCAAGCAATTTTGAAAATTGGGTGTGTGTGTGTAATTTTTATAATATTAAATTGGAACAAGATAGCATCCTGCATACCAGCAAATAATGTATCAGATATATAAACCCATTCTGAAATTCAAAACAGGCTGTTAATAATTTTGGAGAACTGCCAAATAATCAGTAGATTCAGCTTCTAGCGGTCATCTGCATGTATCTTTTGTTTCTATTTTAGAGAAAATATGTTTATGTTGACAGTGTTAATGTGAAAGGCAGCTTTGTTTCTCTCACATAAATCTATGGAACAGGGGCCCCCCCATACACTTTGTTCTTCCTGTGATCCCCACCTGAAACATTACAGTCAGTGGGGGCAGCAGCAGAAGTGTTGATGCCAAGGCGAACATTTACGAGAAGACTCAGCTGGGGGAAGGAGATGTTTTAACCATCCTGTTGTCTCCCTGTCAGTTCTCCTGATCCTTTTTTTTAATGTTATTTCCCCAGCCTGGACCTGAGTTTTGAAAGAATTCCAAGTGGGAAAACAGAGCCTGAAGCCTGAGAAAAGCATGCATGGAGAACCTGCAGGCATAGGAAATGTTAAACAACCCTCTAGACCCCTCTTCTCCACAAACTCGTGTGCATTACCTTAACAATTTGGGAACACAGCCAATATACATTTGCAAGGCACCCACTACAGCAACCTTGCTGAGGTAAGCAGTTCTTGGCTTGGTCAGTGCCTTCCAAGTTGGTCTCCTTGGATTCCATGATGGAAAAACGGTGGGGTACAAAAGGAATTTTAAGAAACCCTGATAACTTAGGTGTTCAGACCAGTTAAGTACCTGAATGTATACTTGCCCCTCTATCTTGTCTCCCTTCTGACATGGGGCAGCCCATGTATACTTGCCCCTCTAAAATCAATTGTCTTCAGTCCATGGGTGGACGTGGATCACAAAGCCTCATCTGCAAAAGCATGTCTCTACAGAGCTGCTGTTTTGGAAGAACCTGTCACTAGCGAGCATGTGAACAGAAGAGGCTAGTGGCTTCCCTTTGTGCACTTGTTCAGGCAGGGTCAGTCAGTGATGAAGAGGAGTTCTCTGTGGCTCTGACTGTCGGCTTGTCCCTAAGTACAGTACTCCTCCTATTGCTCAGCTTGCATCTTCCTCCCTAGATCTCTTGGTCTGCTGCCCATAATCCTAGCCTTGACAGTGTTAAACTCATAACTCTGCCCACAGAGTCACATGACTTCCTATCACATGTTGCAGCTTAGTATGACATGGATTAGTAAAAGCTGACCACCACTACTCAAAACGTTTTCGGCCCTTTAACTTCAGCTTCAGCTTTATCTACAATCTACAAATCATATAGTTATCCCCTTTGTGTGTCAACAAGGGTGTGAAGGTCTTTCTTGAAACATTAAAGGCTACACTACAGTGTACAACATTTGGATGTTTCAACAATGCTGCTTGTTTGAAGAAATAAATGTAAATACTAGATAATGCCTAGTCTACCACACAAATATACATACCGTACTAGAAGTCAACACAAATACCAGTCTAGTTTTAAATACCCTCCCTTAAGGGCAGAGTAGTGAACAGTTTTATCTCTACCTTGCAGAGGACCAGATATGTGAAGGCCCAGGAAAAATCTGAGGGAAGGTTTCTCCCAAGAACTGTTTAAAAAGTTTCCAATGGAAAATGCGGGGGAGTGCTGAAAAATACTATGAAATATTTTCTCTTTTAGAATGAGTGAAATGCTTCTTAAGGCAAGGTGTTTCACATTCAAGATGTACAGTATGAAAAAGTCTGAAGAAACTCTGGGGGAGCACTGAAAAAACCCTCCTATGAAATATTTTGAGAAAACTTTTGTCTTACAAAGCATTTCACTCAATGTGCTGCAACATATTTCTCATTTTTTTTCCAATGGAAAAATTGGGAAATTTGGGGGAACACTGAAAATACCCTCATACTGATTTATAAAACATTTAAGAACTTTTTTGTTGAAATGTAAATAATTTTGACAATTTGTATGCTGTGAAGCACTGAATAATAATAATACATTATTACAGAGTCCAGAGTTTTCAATGTTACCAAGTTTAGTATAATAGTCAAACATGCTGCTGACAGTCCTACCTTTTGATATTCTGAGACAGTTTTTGTCCAAATAGTATCTTTTCTTTTGTTTACTACAGATTTTTTTCTAGCTTTTACTTCTATTTCTTCCTGTACCTCAGATGGCAATTAAAGATACATGTGCTATATAGAGTTTACAACTTTCTCAAGTATTGAGTATACTTAATTTTTTTCTTATAGAAAGTATATTAATACTTTGCAATTCCACAAATATGTCAAGTAGTACAATTCTATATGCTAAGTTACAAATGATGCATTTTACTGGAAAGTCAGTAAAAGAAGTTTAGATTTGATAGGAAAGGATGGCATATATTTCATTCTTTCCTCAAATATCATTTTGTTTCCCAGGAAAAAATGTGTTGTGGGGCTGGCTTCAAAATTTCTGGAAATTCTACATCTTTATAACATACCAAATCTAAGACTCCTACTTCACAAAAAGATGGGAGTTATTTCTGCACTGTTCAGATTTTCTGGACTCTGCAATTTAACAAAAATTATTCACATCACATTTACGAATGTCCAAGCACCAATCTTGGCCAACTATCGTAAAAGAATTCCACTTAAACCGCAATTCTATTACCTCTTCATCGGCCAAGCCTTCTTCTTCCATAGCTACCTCCAGTTTCTTCTGCCTAAATTGGTGCACACACACAAACAAAAAAATCCACATATTACACATAGCTAAGGTGCCATGGCAGAGTGGTAGAGCATCTGCTTGGCATGCAAAAGGTCCCAGGTTCAATCCCCAGCAATCTCCAGTTAAAAAGAGTAAGTGAGGTGAAAGACCTCTACCTGAGACACTGGAGAGTAACTCCCAGTTTCAGTACACAACACTGACCTTCATGGACCAAGGGCCTGATTCAGTATGAGGCAGTTTCATGTGTTCATGCACGCATACGCACACACCTTGAGCCCGCCTTGGCGGGAAGGGCGGGGTATAAATCGAACTAATAAATAAATAAACACACAACCCACGTTACTCTACAATATGGAATTTTTCTTACTTTATCCATTAGTAAGAGGAGCGGGAAAACAGAAAAGTTGTGTGGAGAAGACTGCTCACCTATATTCCTACATGGGCCCTGCTGGGATCCCTATCTCGTCTCCCTTCTGACATGGGGCAGCCCTTGGATACCCTGGGCAACAGCCTTGGGCTGCTAACCAAGACACTAGACTAGCACCAGAAAGAATAGCCAATAACATGAAGAGTGGACTTGCCTTCCCCTTCTTCTCCCATCCACTAGGGAACTATGGACATCCAGGGGTGCTTAGGTAACACCTTTCTACACATTCTTCCACCGAAGCAAAAGAGAGGAGGAAAATGGGACAGCTATACTGGTGATGGGCTTGCCAGAGGACTTTTTGGAGACTAGTGAGACTCACCCACCCACCCCACTCTGCATCAAATCCAGTTGCTGACTGGTGCCTTTAAAAGCAGGGTTCTCCTACCCTATGCTATTCCCATGTAGCAGAAGCTTGTCCACCAGCAGAGGTACCATCTGCCTACCAGTTCAATTTTATTTTAAAATGCTACCTTTCATAAAGTTGGCCAAGCCTTGCCCTGGTTTATTTCAAATAGATAACTGGAAGACTGACTGAGTCCAAAGCCCTATGAAGTAAAAGGCTGAAAAGGCATTCTGAGTCACTTGTTCAAGCCTGATATAAAAAGCAACATCTTGGATCTCCAGGGATAGTTAATCTCTCATTCACAGGAGAGATGAATGTCATTCTATCCATCTCTGGGACAAAATGCCTCCCTTGCAAAACCTCCTTCTCAATCGCTGTTCTCAGGCCAACTTTTCACTAGCCTGGGACAGGATTTCCCAACAAGGGTTCCTATGCTTAAGTACTGCATTACAAGGGGTGGGAGTATTTCATTTTGGTTGGAGCTTTAAAAGGAGATTAAATTTATTTATTTTAAAAACATGCTAACAGCCGATGAGATTATCCTTGCTGATTTGGGTCTAACCCTGAGCAACAATCCAAAACACTCACCAAGCACACAAAAGAAACACAGCCCAGAGCTGGGTTAGCTCTAGCCACACAGTGCCATTTATTGACAGTAGCTTGCTGACCCAGAAATTGAGGCAGTGTCAGGAAGAAAAGAGGAGAGCAGGCAGCATGAACATGTTGCCTCCACCTTGGTCAGAATCAGCAGGCAGAGATAATTTTGCTGGCTATTTAGCTCTCGGTTAATTCAAAAGACATTCCTGGTTAAAAGTAATCTGCTGTGTAGGATTGTGTACATTTTCAAGGCTTCTATCTCCCCAAATAGCTAGTACGTATGTGTATATACAGGAGCTGCAGTGGCTCAAGTGGTTAAGACGCTGAACTGCAGGCTGTGGAAGGTCAGTAGTTCAGCAGTTCGAGACCCAGGTGCCGCATGATGGAGTGAGCTCCCATCTCTAGTTCCAGCTCCTGCCAACCTGGCAGTTCGAAAGCAAGAAATTGCAAGTAGATAAATAGGTACCACTTCGGTGGGAAGGTAACAGCGTTCCGTGGGCCTTGGTGTTTAGTCATGCCGGCCACATGACCACGGAAACGTCTTCGGACAGCGCTGGCTCTTCGGCTTTGAAACGGAGATGAGCACCGCATCCCTAGAGTCGGATTCGACTGGCTTTCAAGCAAGGGAAACCTTTACCTTTACCTTTATGTGTATATACAATATATAGAAACTGTTAGAGCAAAAGAAACCCCAGCATGCTACCTGGTTTCTCTCTCCTCATGTTGTAGAATTAGGTTACTATAGAAGTTCTCCAGTGTCAGCTTGGCCACGGTCACCCTCTCCCGGCTGTGGTTGCTCATGGGGAAGGATGCTGGAGTCCCTGCAGTCACTGCCATAGTAACATGAACTGAAACAGCACAGAAAATAATACTTACTCAATAGAATAACCCCCCCCCAATAAACTTGTGATGATGAAGATTATAACTAATATTGTAGGGGACGGTGAGTCACCTACAATATTAGTTATAATTGGCTTTTTAGAGATGTGGGTGAGGTTCACCCATTTAAATGACAAAGAAATGACATCTGGACTCAAACACTCTACATGGCAGTAGTAATAACAAGTCGCAAGGTGCAGGAAGGTTGCAAGCCACTAGGGTTACAAAAGAAACATTCAGTACTGGTTCTCAGCTGAGACCATGCTAATAAATTCAGGTGGGTAGCTGTGTTGGTCTGAAGCAGCAGAATAAACTCTGAGTCCAGTGGCACCTTTAAGACCAACAAAATTTTATTCAAGGTATAAGCTTTCATGAGCAAGCACACTTATTCAGATAGAGTGAAACAACTTCCACAACCATTACATATAGGTAGGGGGGTCAGTTCCTAGGAAGGGCTAGTTAGAGTCAATATGAATGAGTAACTGGGTGATTATAGCTGAAATCGGATTAAGGCGGTTGGTAAAATCTGTGAATGGCAATAACTTAGCATACAAATACTAATACTAATGAAGGACTGTGTATCTACATAATACTAATACTAACGAAGGAATGTACATCTACACATGCTAAGTCTCTCAGTTCTCGCATATACCCAGAATTGAACTTTGTTATCTTGGAGGTACCACTGGACTCAAACTTGGTTTTCATATCCATTTGTTAACGCTTGTATTTATATGCTAATTTAAATGTTTTAGTAAATGAATTCTGTTAGTTGATTCACAATGTTTCTGGAAAATAATTGGGCATTCTCCGTTTTCAGGGCATTCCAGAGACTAAGGGATAGAATCTTAAAGAAATGATGAATGGAATACTGGCTCCAGTGACAGGTATGAAGGTGGAAGCTTTGCAGAGTGACATGGATGTGGCCTTCAGGTCATATTCTGGATATATAAAAAAGAATAATCTGCCTGGAGAAATAGTGATAAGATTCTCAAAGAGGTGCATGAGGGATGCAATCCTGAAAGCGGCATCTGGTACACCCGTGAAAGTTGGAGAAAATACTATCAGGATTTTAAAATACATTCCATTTGAAATAAGACAAAGGAGAAAGAAGTACAAAGATTTAATTCTTTTTCTCCAGACAAATGTAATTGGATACAGATGGCTAACTCCAGAGGGCGTAACCTTCAAAATCAAGGATAAAAAGGAGAAGATTGACTCGGTTCAGAAAACATGGAAATTCTTAAGGGCCCAGCTGGGAGAGCCGGAAGAGGAAGAGGAAGAGAGAAGGGACACTAAGTCCAGTGGCGAGCTGGACTCGGGATCTTCCGGAGAGGACTCTCTATCCGAGAAAGGAGCAGCAACTCCTAAAAGTCCTCATAAACTGCGAAAGAGACCGGGCAAGGGAAAATGAAGACTGAAGGAATCTTAATTGTGCTTTTGAGATTAATGAAACTAGATGCTTAGGGATCTCTCTTGTAACAGTTAAAATCTAGATATGAAAAAGATGGTATTTTTGGTTAACTCAGTTCATAATGTAACCAGCGGGATTAAGATATAACACTTGTTTAAGATAATTTGATGACCTCCACTCTTGAAGTTTTAGGTAGCAGTGGGTTTCTTTTCTTTATCCCGATATTTGTAGTCCCTATCCCTATTTTCTGTTAGAGTTTCTAGTGTATTAGAAATGCAATTAGAAAAATCCCCTTTGGGGGGCATAAAAAAAATATATAAATAAGGACAAAGCACCAGGCCCAAATGGGCTGACAACAATGTATTACAAACATTGGAATATTATGAGGCACATCCAGAGAGTCAGATGGCATTGGTCTTCTTAGATGCAGAAAAAACATTTGATAACATTACCTGCAATTTTCTCCTAGAAAAACTAAATACTTGGGATTGCGGGGAAAACGCCTATATTAATTCTTTGGGAATTAATGCAACATTTGCCTTTGCCCACATGCTGACTCTAATCCCTTCCCTACTGAGAGAATCACAATTTCTTCAAATAAGGTGACAATTCTTTAACGATAATAAATAGATCATTTAAAAAACCATCCGGACCTGGTGTCTTGTTCCCTTTAAATCACCAATTATTTCCTTAATTTTCTCAATTGTTATAGGTTTATATCCATAAGAGCTCCTCAGATTTTTTTGGGTACTTTCAGACCTTTAAAGGATTCTGACATACTGCTATCTTGGCCTTCTTCTTGCAAGTACAAATTTCTTTGGGGGAAATCCTTGAATGTAACTATTTTAAGTAAACCCTTTATTATTCCTCTGAGGCTTGATTTCAGAGTCAATAGTTTATTAATTATGGCCTCTTTAATAAAAGGCTTTAACAGCATCTTGAGCATCTAATAGTTTCATCTTATTTCTGTTTCTAACACCAATCCAGTTCCCTCCATTGGCTGAATCATATAAATGTTCTCAGCCAATTCTTTTAACAATTCCTCTCTCACCTGTCTTTTTTGTTTATTTGCATGGCTTTGCAGAGATATTAAGAAGTCCCTGAGATACACCCTAAAAGCATCTCAAATTCTATGAAATGACATTTCTTGATGGTTATTTATCTTGAAGAACATTATTTCCTCTTTAATCTGCCTAATCACTTCCTCATCTTTTAAAAAACAATTATTTAGCCTCCAAGATTTCTGTCTGATTGATAGGATGTTCAATACCAAATTTTAATTTAATTGGGGCATGGTCATTGTAGATTGAGGAACTATTTCTGTTTTAGCATTTCTTAGCAAGGGCAACATCTATTACAGAGTACACTAAATGCCTGTTGGAATAGAAAGAGTAGTCTCTCTTTTTCTAATTTTAAAATCTGAAACTATCTACTACATTATGTTCTTGCAACCAATCTCTAAAGATTTTTGGCATTTTTAAATGAGCGGTATTACTGTTTGAGGAGTCCCACTGTGAATCTAGAACACCACTGAGGTCTCCAACCACTATTAATTCTCCTTTCATCCACTCCTCAAGATCGTGTAGCATTTGTTCATAAAATGCCTTTTTTTTCTCACTGGGTACATATACACAACCTAACATGAAGTGCCAATATATATATACTTATATATATATACTTAATTTGGTATTAAGTATATATATCCCTTCACAAATACGTTATCTTCCCTCACTATCACTCTTGGTCCTATCAATAGTAAATGGCAATTATCTATCAAATGTTATCATGATCTCTTTAGTTTTGTCTTCTACTGCTGCATGAAAAGGAGTGCCTCTGTAAAGTTCTCTTATTTGTCTCTCCATCCTTACTATGCATTTCTTGAAGGCAAATAGTATCAGCCTTTTCCCCCTGCAGTAATTTAGAAAGTCTTTTTTAAGTTGGTTGTTCAATCCATTTATATTGCTGGATTACAATTTAATCAGAAGCATCTTTATTTACTAAAAAGAGAATAAGCAAGACAGAGTAAGCAAGTGAGAACCTTGTAATGTATCAATTAATATGCTACCCAAAACCAACTGAATAGCAAACAAATATAACAAAGTTAGAGTCCAGTGGTACCTTTAAGACCAACAAAGTTTTATTCAAGTTGGGACCTTTTGTGTGCAAAGGACACTTCATCAGACACTGGAATGGAATTACAGATCACAGTTGTACATGTAAGGGGTGAGTTGCTAAATTAGCATGCAAAATAGTGAAAATGTTTCTTTACAGTTAAAAAGAATGACAAGCGGGGGGGAGAAACCAAAAACTACAAAGAAAGAGAAAAAAAGGGAAAACACCATATCTTATATCCCATAACTATCCCTTTCTATGTAATTTCTAAATTTACAATTAGATGTGGGGGGGATGAGAATTAGGAACACCAAAAAAATGAAGTGTTTCCTTAATTTTGCTAATTTAATCAGGTCTTCTCATTTACAAATATCCAATTCCCATTAATTTTATTAATCCTTAGTAGTACAGTACTTTGAACACTGCTTTAGGCAGACAAGAGAGCTTGCTTCAATCAGAAAGCTCATTCAAAGAAAGTCATTTAAATGCATCTTAATATCTCACTTTGGATCTTTTCCACAGTTCAATTTTAAATCAGTCATAAAACTGTTTTTTTTAACTGTTTTAATATTTGTATAATGTATTTTTAAAATATGACTGTGAGCCGCCCTGAGCCTGCCTTTGCGGCGAGAGCAGGATATAAATCAAATGAATAAATAAATAATAAAACTTACATCAATTAGCATTGGAGACGTATGTTCTTAGGTATCAATTATGTAATGCCCTCTATATTCCACAAAGTCACACAGCTCCTCTACTCTTGCTCTACTCACTCTTGTGAATCTTCTTACTTTATCCTCTAAGATAGGTTAGCAAAGATGACATACATACAAAAAATAGAAGAAGGTGACTGGCCCACCCATGCCCACGGAGCAGCCTTGCCCACCAGTGAATTCTTTCATGGGGTCCTCCTGAAAAGCACACAGAGCAACTGCCTGCTGGTCAACCAGAGATGGAATGCCAAGCCCTCCAATGAGAGCTTGGCACTGGAGCGGGGGGGGAGGTCACCAACTTGCCAGGGCACCACTGCTGCTGCACATCCTGCAAAAGACTCAGCCATCAGGGATGTGGTCCTCCCAGAAGGTGCCCAGAGCAACTGCCTGCTGGTCAGCTGGAGATGGATAGCCAAGGCCTCCAACAAGAGCTTGGCAACTGGAGTGGGGGGGATCACCAAGTTCTAGGGTACTGCTGCCACTGCACATCCTGCCCAAAGGCTGTTTTCTTTATGCCTGGCTCGTGGGCTTCCCAGAAGTATTTGGGTTGATAGTTTTGCACACCAGTGTAACAAGCAAGGCTCTCATGTTACTCAAACGCTCATCCTATAGGCTACTGAGTGTTACTGGGACCCATATCCTGATCAGATCTTCCCTACTTGTCAAAATTCTTCAAACTCAGTAAAACGCTACTGACTTTCGGACTGGTTTCCAAACAAATAATGAAGCTACCTGCCTGCCTATAATATTAATATTAACTGAAAAGGAATACAGACAGAGAATCTATTCTAATAGCCTAAGCTAAATGCTGTATGCTTTTTTATCAATAAATATTCAAATTTAAGGTTTTTTGTTTTTGTATTATGAAATATTCATAAGTATTCTAATATCCAATTTTCTATTCCTTCATACATACACAATGGAAAAAATAAAACATAAACCAATTAAAAAAATAGAAAGCTCATGGATTACAAGACTGGAGTGTGTATTTACAAAGTCACGAAAGTGAAAAAAGGTCCTTTTTAAACAATGGTATCAATAATGATAGAGACCTTGAACCGGACCAATTTTTTCAAAAGTCATGGAACATCCACTATGCGCTGAAATGAACTTGGCAAGGCTTAGAACTCCACAATATGTTGGCATAGAGGTGGCAATCCTTAAACTCTTTAAATTGAACTACAACTAACGCAGATCCCAGGTACTCTCAGACATTTCATTTCTTCATCAGAGAGTATAGTTCATGCAGTCTTGGAGCTTATCATTAAACATCAAAAGCACTTTACACCTCTGAGGACCAACAAAGCTTCAAAAACCAGTGAAGAATAGTGTCAAGCTCTCCAATTCTTCATGGGTTTTTGATGCTTTGTTGGTCCTTTGTTGGTATTTCATAATACAAAAACAAAAAACACACTTAGATTTGATATTTGAATATTTATTGTAAAAAAGCATACATCATTTAGATTTTAGCTTAGGCTATTAGATTAGATATAATACTCTTACGACAATACTGGCAGCATTTCTAGCAACCCCTTGTCAAAAACTGTAATACATCAAATTGCAATATACCTTCCCAATATCCTGAACTCATCAAGGCAGCCTCATAAATGCCACATACACTACCACAATTATAAATTTGGTATTAAGTAACAGCGTTCCATGCGCCTTGGTGTTTAGTCATGACCACGGAAACGTCTTCGGACAGCGGTTCGGCTTTGAAACGGAGATGAGCACCGCAACCCTAGTCGGATTTGACTGGCTTTCGAGCAAGGGAACCTTTACCTTTAAACTTACCAGTAGGAACATATCCGAAAATGTATCACATTCCCTGCAACATCAGTGCTTCCATATTTAAGAAGCATGGCTAAAGTTCAACAAGAAGTGGATGAAACTCTTCCACATGTACAATAGAGACTGCTTTAGCTAGAGAGATATTTCTGTTTATTGGTCTTTCCCACTGTCCAAAGGGAAGAGAATGCAGTTCACAGTATATTCCAAGGCATCTAGAAGACTATCCATGTAGCAGTTCGTATTCCTTTGACGTATTTTCCCTGCTGATCTTGCCTTACTGTCTTTTAAGTGCCTGGCCAAAATATTTCTTTTTACTTCAGATGTTTGACAATGCTTCTGGAATTATGACAGTTCTAAGAATATTTTTAGGCTATTCAGTGTTGATTTTACATTTTTAATGTCCCAACTAGTTCTACTGGCATTTAAAATACAGATAGTTTATGTTGTTGCTTTTATGGTACTGTCCTTATTTGTGAGCCATCTGAGATCCAGCTGCTGAAAGTGATTTTGCAGAACTGTGATCAGAATTACAACAGGATATTTGTCACACATACACCAGGCTTCAAACATAAGCTGCTCTGTTATACAGAGCCATCATCCAAGGAGCACAAGCACAGTATGCCCCTTAAAAACAACTGAGGCTGAGGGTCAGCAGCCTTTTAAAAAATTAACTCCTAAGACAGATATGTAAATTAATGCATAATTCAAATTTGTTTAAGAAGTCTTCATATCATGGACTATTTTGCCACATGAGTGCATTTGAAAAGCCTATTCTAATACATCTGCTCTATCTTTGAAAATGATCAGGTCTAAAGCAGGAATACAATTCTAGTTTTTACACTTTTTAAGCTTCTCCTAACCTAGTTTTAAAGGAGAAAGGCCAAGCAGAGACTTGTGAGCTATAGGCTGGACCATGGGTGGGCAAAGAGCCACATAGAATAAACGTCAGATGTTTGAGAACCACAATACATGAACAAATATTACACAGATGTTTTATTGGAAAATATGCAATTTTGCTTTTTATTAACATTAAAAGTACCAAAAATAAAAACAAAAGAGGTAAAAACAGATATTGATAATGATATTAATTTGTCCAATGATATTTGTTTATGATACTTATTTGTCTGAGACAGAGAGAGGTGGAAAGAAAGAATTAAAGAGGTGGAAAGAAACAGAGAGAGAGAAACAAAGAAAGCAAATAGATGGAGAGGGAGGGAGGGGGAAGGAAGGAAGAGAGAGAAAGGGAGGAAGGAAGGGAGGAAGGGAGGGAGGGAGGAAGGGTGGAAAGAAAACAAATAGTTGGGTGAAGGAGGGAGAAAAGGCGACAGAGAAAAATGAAGAATGCAAATAGATGGGGGAGGGAGAAAGAAAGAGAAAAAGAAACAATGAAAGCAAATAGATGGGGAGGGGGGAAGGAAGGAAGAGAGAGAAAGGAAGGGAGGGAGGAAGAAAGAAAGAAAAAGGTGGAAAGAATGCAAATGGAGGGAGGGAGGGAGGGAGGGAGGGAGGAAGGAAGGAAGGAAGGAAGGAAGGAGAGAGAAACAGAAATAAAGGAAGCAAATTAGATGGAGGAGGGGGAGGAAGAGAGAGAAAGAAAGGTGAAAAGAAAGAGGTGGAAAGAAAGCAAATAGATGGGGGATGGGGAGGGAGGGAGGGAGGGGGGGAGAGAGATAATATAAACAAGGAGGTAGGGAGAGGTGGAAAGAAAGCAACCTTAACTTTAAATATGTTCTCCAGCCCCCACCATGCCCTCACACCAGCTAGCTTGGCAGGATTTAAAGAGATAAATGCTTTCTCTAAATTGGGGGGAGGTTGAGAACACATTTAAAGTTAAAGTTGCTATCTTTCCTCCCCCTCACCTCAAGCCAACCCAGGGTGAGGACCACTGGCTGTGGAAGGGAATACCAAATGGGGAGGCATGCCTCCCCTTTGCTCCCCCAGTGCCAGGAGCCACACAATATGTGTAAAAGAGCCACACTTTGGTCACCCCGGGGCTAGACCAAGAAGTCCATTCACTGTTTCCATCTGCCTTCTGTGCAGACTTTGAAACTTGCCATGCAAAAGGGTTAATTTGCTTTAAAGTGAATGCTCCCTTATTTCAAATGCATTATACCATCCCATATTTGTTATTTTTAAAACTGGACCCACACATGGGAGCCAGGCATCCTCCCCCAAAATCTTACAAAGAAGAGGACACAATCCTTTGAAGCTGAAGTGAGCACAACTTGTGATCATGCTACCAACACATTTGGTTATGACGACAGAAGGAAAGAAATAAAAAACTGGAATTGTTTTAAAATATATATATATCCGAACCCTTCAATAAAAAAGACTTTGGGACGCAATGATTCCCAAGGTCTAAAACTCAGCAAGGCTTCAACACCTGCAGGAACGTGAAAATGCACTCCACATGGGAGCCTTTATCTCGCTAGCGGAACTGGGGCTGCTTGAGGGACGGGTGGGGGCGGAGGGTGGAGGCCACAACTTTGCCTGACCCGGACCCCGCCCCGCCCCCGTTTAACCCGAGAGCCGCCAGGCTCTGAAGGTGACCTAGCAGTCGGGTGGACCTGACATCCCCAGGCTGGTCTGAATCAAAGGCGCAGCCGGCGTTTCCTTTGGGGATTCTGCTCTTGACCAACCGGGCTCCCCAGTTTCGGGGGGGGGGGGGATTTAAGCAACTAAGTGGGGAAGAGTCCGAAGCGGCAACCTAAGCCGAGACCATCTTTCTCCTTCCGGGGAGAGCAGAAACTAGGATCTTGAAACGGTTCCAGGGGGGACCATCGACCCTCGCCCACCGTTCGGCCATCCCCCGCAGCGTTCAGACAACCATACAGTCCCAATTTGGCTCCCCCGTCAGGCTTGACGCACCGCCTGGCCTCGGTCCCAAGCGCTGCCCTTCTCTCTGCCCGTGCAGCCTCGTCCTCTACCCACCCGCTCCCGGCTCGTGATGGAGCATGGGGAGTAGTGCCCTCCGATCCGGAGGGAGCACCCAGGCCCCTCGAGCTTCCTTGGCCAGGCGAGCTCTCGCGCGCACTCACCAAACCGGCTGCTTTCCCTTTGCACCCGGCTGCAGCTGCTTCCACTGCCCGGCTTGCTAATGGAGGGAGGCAGACAGGCAGGCGGCACCGCGCTGTTTACAGGCAGCTCTCGCGAGAGCGTGGAGCGGAGCGAAAAGGAGCCGAGCGCCCGGCACGGCTGCCCAATAGCCAAGGGAGGGGCAGCCCACGTCCGGGCAGAGAGGCTGCCTTGCGGCTGGGAGAGCAGGGGATGGCGAGTAGTGCAGGGCAGACGCTTAGCCAGAAAATGGGGTGGGGTGTGAGTACAGTGGTGGTCAGCCCATGCTTATTTATTTACTTTATTTTTTTATTTATTCTTTATTAGTTATTTCCCAATTTTCTACTCAACATGGATTACATGGTATAGAACGGGAAAAGGTAAAAGTCGGATCTACATGGACCTTCATGAATTCATATGATTTTTACATTGAAATGAAATAAAACTACCATCGTATTGTAGGCCATGTGTTAATCTATAGGGGGCACCACAAAAATCACGCATCAACAGATTCCTGGCACCACAACAGCGCAAACACATGATTCCAAAGCACGGATCCTCATGAATTCATATTATTTTTACGCTGAAACAAATAAAACCACCATCATACTGCAGACCATGTCTTAGACTATAGGCAGCACTCAAAAAATCATGCCCCCACATCCATGGCACCACAAAACTGCAAAAACATGGTTCCTAAGCAGGATCCTCATGGATCCTCAGGGTTTTTCAATTGGGTCACTCCAAACACACCATCAAATCACATAAGAGAGCCAGTTTGGTGTAGTGGTTAAGTGTGCGGACTCTAATCTGGGAGAACCGGGTTTGATTCCCCACGCCTCCACTTGCACCTGCTGATGTGACCTTGGGTCAGTCACAAGCTCTGGCACAGCTGTCCTTGAAAAAGAGCAGTGTGTGTCAGAGTTCTCTCAGCCCCACCGACCTCACAGGGTGTCTGTTGTGGGGAGGGGAAGGGAGAGGAGTTTGTAAGCCGCTCTGAGACTCCAAGTGAAGGGCGGGGTATAAATCCAATCTCCTCCTCCTCCTCCATAACACATCCACGTCCTCAACTTGCACCACAAAAATCACAGATCCACGGCTTCGTGGGGACACCATTCTGCAAAAACATGATTCTGAAGCAGGATCCTCATGGATGTTTGGTTTTCTTCTGGGGGAGCCGCTCGGCCATCACACGCTAGAGGTGGAATTTGCCCCTAGGACTCCAAGGCCCCCCCCCCGGGGCTCAGAGAGGCGGGGAACAGTTCACGCCCCTCCCCCCGCCATTCGCTGCCTTAGCGCTGCTGCCGCCGCCGGCAGCCATAACTTTTTAAAGAGCCCCTAACAATACCTGGGAGAGCCAGAATGACCTCTTGCGCGAGAGGTGGAATTTGCCGTTAGGACTCCAAGGCCACCACCCCAGGGCTCAGAGAGGCGGGGGAACAGTTCGCGCCCCTGCCCCCCACTGTTGCCGCTGCCATTAGCGCTGCTGCCACCACCGGCAGCCGTAAAATTTTAAAGAGCCTCTAAAAAGACCTGGGGGAGCCAGAATGACCCTCGCGAGAGGTGGAATTTGCCCCTAGTACTCCAAGGCCACCACCCCGGGTCTCAGAGAGGCTGGGGAACATTTCGCACCGCTCCCACCTGCCGTTGCTGCTGTCATTAGCGCCGCAGCCATCGCCAGCAGCCATAACTTTTTAAAGAGCCCCTAACAAAACCCGTGGGAGCCGCTCGGCCATTACACGCAAGAGGTGGAATTTGCCCCTAGTACTCCAAGGCCACCACCCCGGGGCTCAGAGAGGCGGGGGAACATTTTGCGCCCCCCCCCCGGCCTTTGCCACTGACATTAGCTCTGCTGTCGAAGCCGGCAGCCATAACTTTTTAAAGAGCCCCTAACAAAACCCGTGGGAGCCGCTCGGCCATTACACGCAAGAGGTGGAATTTGCCCCTAGGACTCCGAGGTCACCACCCTGGGGCTCAGAGAGGCGGGGGAACGTTCCCCCCCCCTCCCCCCCGCCGTTGCCGCTGCCGTTACCGCTTCAGAACCATATTGTGGCTTTATGGTGTTGCCAGGAAGCTGTGGATCCATGTCTTTTGTGGTGCAACCTGTACCCATGGACATGAGATGGGATTTGTTGGCGTGTTCATTGTGACTCAACGCAAAACGCAAAAGCCTTGAGGATCCATGGGGATATGTGCTTCAGAATAATGTTTGTGCAGCACGTTGCTAGGAAGCCGTGGATCCATGAATTCTGTGGAGCAAGTAGTGGCTATGGACATGATATGGGATTTAATGGTATGTTTGGGTGTTCCAACACAAAACCCTCAAGAATCGATGAGGATCCATGCTCCAGAACCATGTTTTGTCTTCACGGTGTTGCCACGAAGCTATGGATCCATGACTTTTGTGGTGCAAGCTGTGCCTATGGACATGATATGTGATTTGATGGTGAGTACATGGTGACCCAACACAGAAACACTGAGGATCCATGAAGATCCATGCTTCAGAACCATGTTTTTGCAGCATGGTGTTGCTTCCTGCTTTGGAACCATGCTTTTGTAGAATGGTGTCGCCAAGGAGCTGTGGACATATGACGTCTGTGGTGCAGTCTGTCGTGGAAAAGGGTAAAAGTCGGATCTACATGGATCCTCATGAATTCATATGATTTTTACATTGAAACGAAATAAAACCACCATCATATTGTAGGCCATGTGTTATATAGGGGGCACCACAAAATTTACGCTCCCACAGATTCGTGGCAACACAACAGCACAAAAACATGATTCCAAATGACAGATTCTCATGAATTCGTATGATCTCTACACTGGAATGAAATAAAATCAACATCATAGTTTAGACCATGTCTTAGAGTATAGGAAGCACTACAAAAATCATGCCCCCACGAGTTCGTGGCACCACAAAACTGCAAAAACATGGTTCTGGAGCACGGATCTTCATGGATCCTCAGGGGTTTTCAACTGGGTCACCCCAAACACACCATCAAATCACATAACACATCCACGCCCACAGCTTGCACCATACAAATCACAGATCCACGGCTTCGTGGTGACAGCATTCTGCAAAAACATGATTCTGAAGCACGGCTCCTCATGGATGCTTGGGATTTTTGTATCGGAACACCCTAAACATACAATTAAATCCCATATCATGCCCATGGCCACAGACTGCACCACAGAAATCACAGTGCCACAGGCCCGTGGTAACATCATGCTGCAAAAACATGGTCCCGAAGCACGGATCCTCAGGTATCCTTATGATTTTTGCATTGGGTCACCAAAACATCACCATCAAATCACAAATCTTGTCCATGGCCACAGAATGCACCACAGAAATCATGTCTTTATGGCTTAGTGGTGACACCATGCTGCAAAAACATGGTTCTGGAGCATGGATCCTCATGGACACCCCAAACATACCATTAAATCCTATACCATGTCCATGGCCTCTACTTACACCACAGTATTCATGGGTCCCCAGTTTCGTGGCAACACCATGCTGCAAAAACATGGTTCCGAAGCATGGATCCTTGTGGATCCTCAGTGTTTCTGCGTTGGGTCACTCAAAACGCACCATGAAATCACATATCATGTCCATGGCAACAGCTTGAACCATAAATATGTTTTTGCAATGGGGCACCCCAAACACACCATCTAATCACATATCATGTCCACGGGAACAGCTTGAACCACAGAAATCATGGATCCACAGTGGTTCAAGCTGTTCCCGTGGACATGATATGTGATTTGATGTTGTGTTTAGGGTGACCAATTGCAAAACCCTCGAGGATCCATGAGGATCCATGCTCCAGAACCATGTTTTGGCTTCATGGTGTTGCCACAAAGCTGTGGATCCATGATTTCAATGGCCGCCGGCGCATCACACGCGAGAGGTCATTCTGGCTCCCCCAGCTCTCCTTGAGGGCTCTTTAAAGAGTTATGGCCACCGGCGCTGTCGGCGGCAGCTGCAATGGCCACGGCGGCGGGGGGGGCAAAACATTCCTCCGCCTCCCTGAGCCCCGGGGTGGTGGCCTTGGACTCCTAAGGGCAAATTCCACCACTCTCGTGGAACATGGTTCTGGAGCACGGATCCTCGGGGTTTTTGCAATGGGTCACCCCCAAAACAACATCAAATCATATATCATGTCCACGGGAACAGCTTGAACCAAAGAAATCATGGATCCACAGCTTTGTGGCAACACCATGAAGCCAAAACATGCTTCTGAAGCACAGGTCCTCATGGATCCTCAAGGTTTTTGCAATGGGGCACCCCAAACACACCATCTAATCACATAACATGTCCATGCCAATGGCTAGAACTGCAAAAATCACGGATCCACAGCTTCATGGCAACACCATTCTGCAAAAACATGGTTCTGGAGCACGGATCCTAAAGGTTTTTGCAATGGGGCACCCCAAACACACCAGCTAATCACATAACATGTTAATGCCACCTGCTAGAACCACAAAAATCACATGTCCACAGCTTCATGGCAACACCATTCTGCAAAAACATGGTTCTAGAACACAGATCCTCATGGATCCTCAGGGTTTTTGCAATTGGTCACCCCAAACACAACATCAAATCACATATTATGTCCACGGGAATAGCTTGAACCACAGAAATCATGGATCCACAGCTTCGTGGCAACACCATGAAGCCAAAACATGGTTCTGAAGCACAGGTCCTCATGGATCGTCAAGGTTTTTGCAATGGGGCACCCCAAACACACCATCTAATCACATAACATGTCCATGCCAATGGCTAGAACTGCAAAAATCACGGATCCACAGCTTTGTGGCAACACCATGAAGCCAAAACATGGGTCTGAAGCACGGATCCTCATGGATCCTCAAGGTTTTTGCAATGGGGTACCCCAAACATGCCATCTAATCACATAACATGTCCATGCCAACGGCTAGAAGTGCAAAAATCACGGATCCACAGCTTCGTGGCAACACCATTCTGAAAAAAACATGGTTCTGGAGCATGGATCCTCATGAATCCTCGGGGTTTTTGCAATGGGTCACCCCAAAAACAACATCAAATCACATATCATGTCCACGGGAACAACTTGAACCACAGAAATCATGGATCCACAGCTTCATGGCAACACCATGAAGCAAAAACGTGTTTTGGAAGCACGGATCCTTATGTATCCTCAAGGTTTTTGCAATTGGGCTCCCCAAACACACCATCTAATCACATAACATGTCCATGCCAACTGCTAGAACTGCAAAAATCACGGATCCACAGCTTCGTGGCAACACCATTCTGCAAAAACGTGGTTTTGTAACATGGATCCTTATGGATCCTTGGGGTTTTTGCAATTGGTCACTCCAAACACAACATCAAATCACATATCATGTTCGCAGGCACAGATTGAACCACAGAAATCATGGATCCACAGCTTCGTTGCAAAACCATGCAACCAAAACACGGTTCTGAAGCACGGACCCTCATGGATTTTCAAGATTTTTGCAATGGGGTACCCCAAACACACCATTTAATCACATAACATGTCCATGCCAACTGCTAGAACTGCAAAAATCACGGATCCACAGCTTCATGGCAACACCATTTTGCAAAAACATGGTTCTGGAGCACGGCTCCTCATGGATCCTCGGGGTTTTTGCAATGGGTCACCCCAAACACAACATCAAATCACATATCATGTTCGCAGGCACAGATTGAACCACAGAAATCATGGATCCACAGCTAGACAGTATACATATTATTCCTCCTTACACAATATATACACACGAATAGACTTTTTGTTGGTATCAAAGCCTTTATTAAATCAAATCACTTCTTCAGACATTGGTTCTTGAACAATTTCAGGTCATGCTTGGGAAAACTGTATACTAACTAAACAAGACACTGATGGTAAAGGGCCTGAGTGGTCACTTAACAAATTGCTTCTGCAAAATGAACGATTTTGCACAGAAATAACAAAAACTATAGAAGAGTACTTTCACTTCACACATGTCATAGAGTCCACCCTCCAAAGCAACCATTTGCTCTAGGGGAACTGATCTATGTAGTGTGGAGGTCAGTTGTAATTCCGGGAGATCTCCAAGCCCCACCTGGAAGCTGGCAGCCCTAGCAGGAGGCCTGGCATCCCTAGCACTGCTTAAGTCCCGTGAGTCATGGCCCTGCCTTTTCTTAGTTTAAACCATACAGTGCCATGTATATTAGTAGGACTTGGGGTTGCCAGTCCAGTCCTAGTGACTGGCGGGGGCTTCAACACCAGGACATCACTTTCAGTAGGAATCTGGAACTGACATCTGGGCATTGAGATGACTCTAGGATTCCTGGAAACTCTGTTTTTACCATAGAGTTTGGGTGGAATCCTAGAGTGTTGCCGTGATGCAATGACATCACTTCTAGATTTGTGCCATAATGATATTGCAGATTGGAGCGATGCTGATTCCTCCCCACCCCCCATTTTGCCTACCACTGCCCTATCGGGCAGAAGTAGTATGGGATGCCTTTAAGGCAGTAGTCCGAGGTAAACTCATTTCCTTAGCATCCTCCTACAAAAAAGAGAGACAAACAACAATCTTAGATCTTCAATCAAGTATTAGGGCATTGGAAATTAGGCATAGTAAACACGGTGGTAAAAAAAACACTAAGCAAGTGAAACCAAGAAAGAAAAAAACTTGAATTATTAGAAACCTCCTCCATACAGAGACAAATAATATTGCTTAAAAATATATTACTAAAACCTCTGGGTCCTTAACACTACTTAAACATAGAGTTAACCCAAGGCGTAATTTAAATCTAATATATGCTACCGTGCCCCTTGTGGCCGAATTTATAACAGCTCAAGAGATATTAATTCAATTTTGCATAATTTTTTTCAAAATCTTTATAAATCCCATAATCCTCCACTGGAATCCATACAGAATTATTTAAATTCTATAAAGTATAATGTTCAACTGTTAAAGGAGCATATGGAACTCTTAGACTAACCAGTTACAATGGAAGAACATAATGAATTAATAAAGAAAGCAAAAACAAATAAAGCCCCTGGCAAAGATGGTCTGCCTAGAGAATTTTATAAAAAATTCAAAGAGGTACTACTTCCAGCTTTGGTTGATACCTGTAACAATGTGTTGCTATGAGGTTCTTTTCCTACTATATGGTCAGATGCTAAGATTATTGTTATACATAAACCTGGTAAGGACAAATTAGATCCAGCCTCATATAGGCCAATCTCCATTCTAAATCATGATTTTAAAAAATTTTCATCAGTTTTAGCAGCATGTTTGAATAAAATAATAGCAAACTATATCCACTCCAACCACTCTGGTTTTATACCAAATAGATCAATAACAGACAACATTAGAAAATCCTTAAATATAATAGAACATGGTAAGCTGCGGTGGCTCAAGTGGTTAAGACGCTGAACTGCAGGCTGTGGAAGTCAGTAGTTCAGCAGTTCAAGACCCGGGTGCCGCAAGACAGGGTGAGCTCCTGTCTCTAGTTCCAGCTCCTGCCAACCTAGCAGTTCGAAAGCAAGAAATTGCAAGTAGATAAATAGGGACCACTTCGGTGGGAAGGTAACAGCGTTCCGTGCACCTTGGTGTTTAGTCATGCCGGCCACATGACCACGGAAACGTCTTCGGACAGCGCTGGCTCTTCGGCTTTGAAACGGAGATGAGCACCGCAACCCTAGAGTCGGATTCGACTGGCTTTCGAGCAAGGGAACCTTTACCTTTACCTTTTAAGACTAATAAAATTGAGTCTGTTCTATTAGCCTTAGATGCAGAAAAGGCTTTTGACAAGGTGGAAGTTCAGTATTTGCAGACTGTACTTCAACACATGGGATTTGGACCAAGTTTCCTACAATCAAATGAGTCTATATACAAAATTCGCACAGTGCAAATTAACACTAATAATTATAGGTCAGAAAATTTGAAACTTAATAGAGGAACTAGGCAGGGTTGTCCCCTCTGCCCTATTCTTTTTTCTATTTACCTGGAACCTTTATCCCACGCTATTCGAAATGACCCTAAAATTAGTGGAATGGTAATTAATGGTAAGGATTATAAACTTAGTTTATTTGCGGATGACACTGCTTTTTATATTAACAACTCCAGAATGTCTTTAACACAGTTAATAAAGCAAATCAATGTTTTCTTCTTATATATCTATATATCTAATAGCCAAGTTGCCCCCTCCGTGTGGATATCTAAATCCGCACATTGGGGGTGCCTGGGGGGCAGGGAGGTTTTCCTGCACACTTGCAGTAGTCTCCAGGTGTGCAGAAAAATCTAAAATGCTGAAAAAAGTATACGGGGGGTATTTAAATGTTCCCTGCGCATACACAGGGAATGCTTTGAGAAGCCTTCGCCGCCGCCATTGGAGGGGGGAGGAGGCGGGAGGAGGTTTCGTGGGCCGGCGGGCCACTCAGGCCTTGCCACTGTGGGGGGTGGGGGAGAAAGCTTGGCAGGCCCAACGGCTGGGAGCCATGCGGGCCTCACCATTGGGGCCGGGGGAG
>NW_015161951.1:635315-641801 GCF_001447785.1 Gekko japonicus | reverse complement strand
ATCTAAACTTAATTCACCTTTCCAATTATTTATACCATACTTCAAACCACAGTGACCCTTCAGATATAATAGCTCCCAATTTTAGTTGTATACCATTCAGGTCTTAATCACACAATAAATTTTCCAACAGTTAACAAAATTACAGTTTAATCATCAACTGAATGTCATCCTATCATATCTTAAACCCAGCTTAACCATCCTACTCCTACTTAAGATAGGCCACTCTATTAATTTTCAACTGGGCCCATTTTCTTAAACAAGAAACAGTTCTAATGCAACATAATCCAGCCCATTTTAACTTATAAATTTTATCTCCTGATTTGTGCTTTTAATAACATCAAGTCTGTTATAATTCATTCAAAATTTATACTCCCAACTTAATTGTTTGCCATTCATTCTAAATTAAGGGAGAAAAGTTCTCCATCAACTAACCTGATTATAGCTTAGTCAGTCAGTTACTTAATTTCATTCTAATTTCATTCTATCCAACTTATTCATTACTCGCATTTATAACTGACCCACTGTACAAAGTCCAGATAATACCATTCCTTATATAATTCATTTCATACAAATATTAGTGCTACATATGCCAACATCAAAATTTATTTAGTTACAAACTAACTCCATTTCCTTATACAGTTACTTCACCAAGATATTTCTGCTATCCATACTAACGTTGGCCCCTCTGCACTTAACCCATCTCTTTTCCGTGTACTTCCTGTCTGTTATGAAACACAAAATGTTCCTTTTTAAGTTGATTTTCTCCGTTTTCTCGCAGGTGCCGAGCGTTTTTATACTCCTTTAGCATATTCAGTGAGTGGCCCTTTCCATAAATATTTCCGTCCCCGTTCAGTTGATTGATGTCTCCAGATTTGTTCATATTTTTCTTTATTTTCCCCCTCTTTTCTGCAATTTTTCCTTTCCTGGAAGACTTAAGCCACCGGTTTTTTGTCCTTCTTTTTTTTTTTTTGCTTTTTCCCACTTTCCAATGTCCCTCTTATCAGAGCTGTTTCTTTTATCCCTGCTTCTGTCTGTAAATGTTGCAGCTCGGGCTGCATTTCTTGCCATTTTTCAGTCTGTGTCTGTGTCACCTCCTGCGAGCCAATTTGAGCTTGTATCTCTTGAGTTGGTTCTTCAATGCCTTTGTCTGCTGCACCGAAAGGCTGGGAATTTCCAAAAGCCTTGTCCCATACCAATTGCCATGCTTTACCTATTTCATCTCTCAAGCTTTCTTGAAACTGTTCTGATCTAAGTTCCTCTTTAAGTTTCAAAATTACTTTCTCGCGAATAGACGCTGCCGCCATTTTCTCATCGGGTTTCACCAATCTCTGGAGGTGCTTTTTTTATATATATATATATAGTACATATGTTCCTTAGCACTTCCAAAGCAACAGTTCTACTATTTTTTATCGATTTTGCCAAGTAAAACACATATTATTTCCAGTAACAGTTTTAACTCTTACCCCCTCGAGCCTTTTTTCTCTCAGTTCCCTTGTACCTTCTCCGGCCGTTTTTCTTACACCAGTAGGGGAAGTCCTAACAAGAGGCGGTAGAGTTCCATTTCGAAAAAAGTGCAAACCATCAGATATCCAACGTGTGATACGGAAGCCAATGCTCAAAATCAAAAAGTAATCCACCAGTTTAAAAGTCCGGATGGTCGTTGCTTGGAGGCATGGGAGACCCTGCCTCCGCCATACCGCGGTCCCGCTTCAGGGCGCTAACGGACACCTCTCCGTTTGCCGAATTCGGGGAGGGGCCGCCACAAGCCCTCTGCTGCCAACCCTCCCTCCAGGAGGGTCGGGAGAAGCCCACCCAGGTCACCCGGGGGACTCCTAGGAGCCGCGGAGGCTCCGGCGAAGCGCAACGCGCCCGCCCGGTTCAACGCCGTACCGGAAGTCCATCGCAAATCAATGTTTTCAATAGGATTTCGGGATTCACAATAAATTATGTGAAATCTGAAATCTACCTTGTCTGTCTGATCCAAGAGAGTAAAAATTCTTTAATTAAAGACTTCCCATTTCGTTGGGTGACAAAAAAAATGGAACTACCTAAGTGTTAATATTCCCTTAAATCTAGTAGATCTTTTTAACTGCAATTATAATCCAATGATCTCTGAAATTAGAAACACACTAGAAAGTTGGAACAAACTAAATCTATCATTATTAGAAAAAAATGAAGTGATAAAAACATTTATTTTTTCCGAGCCCTTGTAGGAGGTTCGTAGCCTGGGGCATGAGGGGTGCCTCTTCTGAGGCGGCAGCCGAAGAATTGAGGCTCCCCTTTGCCCCTATAGGTCCCACCGCTGCAAGACCATCATAGATGCAGAGGTGCATGCCGGAGAAAGCGAGCAAGAGATCTAGCGCCTTGTTGCACCCACCCAGCCCCTGAAGCAAACGTTGGGATGTACTGTGAGTTTGAGCGTCTTTAACTAACTAAGCAAAGAAGTGATCAACCACCCAAAAGTCCTAATTCGAATCGGTAGAGGAGCAGGAGTGGGGAACACTCCCCCAGGGAAAAATCACGGCGTATAAAGCAAAGGGCAGAGAGCCGGTTGATCCTGAAAATCAACATAGCCAAAGATGATGTAGACCAGCTCAGAGCACAATTAAATAAATAGACCTTCAGAGTGTCCAAATGAACTTTTTCTTATGTAAACAATGTCTCTACGGGGAGATAAAATGGCACCAAAAAGACTTCTTCTCCAGGAATTGCCAGCTCACAGTCATCGAGACACAAGCCGGAAGTGTCTACTGACTTCCCAAACATGTTAACCATGGCTTTGCGCCCTCTGCTGGACCAGATGACTAATCTCAACAGTAAATAGCTGAAAGAAACAACTACAAAGACAGAAGAAATTCATAAAATGGTTGTACAAGTTGAAGCTAAGATGAATTTGATAAATCAGAGACTGGAGGTGGTAGAAAAAGAGCAGATTTCCAACACGGAGCAGCTATTATAACTTCAAATGGAGAAATCATTCTTTGTCTTGAGGTTCCAGGGTACCCCAGAACAAAAAGGGGAGAACTTAAAAGAGATATTAAGTGAAGCATTGGCACCAGTGACAGATTTGAAAGCGGAACTGATAGAAAGTGATATCGATATGGTTTATTGAACCTACCCAGATTTCATTAAGAGAAATATTATTTTTATTTATTTATTTATTAAATTTCTACCCCGCCCTCCCGCTGAAGTGGCTGCCTGGTGAAGTATTTGTTAAGTTCTCCAAGAGATCAACGAGAGACGCAATCTTAAAAGCTACTAATGGGATAACCCTGAACATCCAAGATGAAGAAATCCGAATACTAAAAGACATTCCATTTGAAATACGAAAGCAGAGGAGACAATATAAAAATTTAACTTCTTTTTTACGCAAACAATCCACCCCCTATAGATGGATATTTCCGGAAGGACTTATCTTCAACTACAATGATAAGAAAGAGAAGATTGACTCTGTACAAAAAGCAAAGGCTTCTGTGGAGAAACAGCCAAAGAAAAGGGGGAAAGAAAGGACACTAAACAAACTGAAGAAGAAAGTGAACGTGAATCGGTGGGCAGTGGAAGTACAACTGACAAATCCTCAGAGGACTTTGATGATGAAAAAGTAGCTGCTCCGAAACCCCTCAAAGTTAGACTGACCTATGAGAAGAGCAAACTCAAGAAAAACAAGAAATATGCAAAATAATATGTAGTTTAACTCTGAAAGTCTTTTATCCATTTGTTATATGAGAAACTGGCTTAAATCTATTTTGGCTAAATATTCTTGCTTTAGTTTGACTTTATATTAATCTTAAACAGTTATATTCCTCATATATTTTTAAATTTATTTTAAGGTTGGGAAATACAATAAGCTACTTATATAAATATGAAAAATTATCCTTGCTTTAGCTTTGTATTTTAGTCTTAGCCCCTTTTTCCCTTTCCTTGTAGTATGTGTAGTGGAAAAACAATAAAAAAATAAAAATAAAAAAACATTTATTTTTCTGAAGTTCCTCTATCTTTTTCAAAACCTGTCTATAAAAAATCCCATTTAAAGACATGTCAATGGCAACAGCTCTTTCCCAAGTTTTTTTGGTCAAATAAAAAACCCAGAATTAATTATGCTACACTGACTAAACCATCAAAATAGGGTGGTCTAGGCCTACCCAACTTAGAAAACTACTATTTGCAGCACAACTCAAAAATATAGTATATTATGCTGAACATTTTTCAACAAAAGCTTAGGTTCATATTGAACAAGCTTATATAGTTTCAGGCTCGCTTTATGAAGACATCTGGAGCAAACCAAGGGAAAGGGATTTTAAAAACCCACCCAACACCTTTTTAAAACTTATCTTAGATATATGGGACAGGTTTAGAACTGCTACAGCCCCTGCTGTGTCACCTTTAACAGATTTTTTTGGCCAATCTTGGTTCAAACCAAATTTAAAATCTCTTAATTTTGAGAACTGGAAGGAAAAAGGTGTGTTTAAACTTGGTGATTTATGCAAAAATCGAAAATTGCTTACCAAACAACAACTTGAAAATAAATACAATTTCGAGATCCCATGGATGCAATACTTACAGGTTCAGCATATGATGTATAACCCTAATATTATTTCCCAACTGGACAGATCTCTTACTCTGTTTGAGGTTCTTATACGCCACAAAACTCAATCTTCCAGAGGAGTAATCTCATTATTATATCAACTTCTCTGTCAAAAATCGTGGGATCAGTTTTCCTCAATTCAACACTCCTGGCACAAGAATTGCGGTGCAACATGGAATGAAGGGCAATGGCAAAAAATTTGGTCCTCGAGTCTATTTTCGACCAAAATCTTTAAACATCAAATTACAAAATTATAAACTCTATGCTCGCTGGTATTTGATGCCGCAAATGTTTGTTCATATAAAATTCTCTACAGACCCACGCTGTTGGAAGGGATGTGGTATTGTAGGAACGTTTAAGCACTGTTGGTGGGAATGCCCATATATTGCTAAATTTTGGTCTAAGATACTAGGATTGATAGATAAGATTTTGGACTGTACCATTCCTCAATCTCCAAAATCGGTCTTATTGAACTACTGGCCTAACCTTAATTTAACTAAACAGAAAGCAGAGCTGGCTTCCATCTTTTTGATAGCAGCCAAGACCCTGATTGCCCAGAACTGGAAGTCCATACACATCCCATCAGTCCAACAATGGTTTGCGAAACTTTGGGACTTAGCAGTGATGGACAAACTAGCGTTACAGATTATTGTGGCAGATTCGCCTTCTAAAAACAACAATTTTATGGAAAAATGGTTCCCCTTTTTTGAATATGTTTCGAACTCTTCTAACAATAGTTGTACTCTAGCTAAAAAATATGTTGATTTTGTATTTTATTGATTATGTTTTGGAATTCATGTTAGTACCTTTGCTTGTAAAGGTGATTGTTTCTAAAACTTGTTTTATTTTTTATAATGAGTGTTGTCATCCTAGTATATATTTATGTTTATGTACAGTGTTATGTACAGTTGATGTTATTGAAAATTTAATTAAAAATTTACGGTTTTTTTTAAAAAGCAGAAAGTGTCAAAGCAGGATTACAGCTGAACATCAAGAAGACAAAAGTCATAACTACTGAGGAATTACACAATTTTAAGGTATGATGATGAAGAAATGGAAATTGCTAAAAGATTTTCTGTTTGTTGGCTCAATCGTCAATTAAAAGGGAGACTGCAACCAACAGATATAAAGGCGGAATTGTTACTCAACGACATGGATGTGGCCTACAGGTCATATTCAGGATATATAAAGAAAAATAATCTGCCTGGGGAAATTGTAGTAAGATTCTTGAAGAGGCACATCAGGGATGCTATCCTGAAAGCAGTGGCTGTGACACCCCTGAAGGTGGGGGAGAATGCGGTCAGAATGCTAAAGGATATTCCATTTTAAGTAAGGCAAAGGAGAAAGAAATACAAAGAACTTGTGCTCTTCCTCCAAACAAATTCAATTGGATACAAATGGCTATTTCTAGAAGGAGTAGCATTTAAGATCAAAGAGAAGAAGGTTAAGATTGACTCTGTTCTTAAAAGGAGCAGCTGGGAAGGTCAGAGGAAGAGAAAAAAGAAGAAGACAGCAGGTCCAGCGAGCTGGAAACTGGTTCATCTGGCGAGGACTCTTTGTCTGAGCAGGGGGCAGCAGCCCCAAAAAGTCCCTACAAACTGCGGAAAAGAGAGAAGAAGAAGTAAAGGCTGAAGGACTCTGAATTGTGCCTTTGAGAACTTTGGTTCCAGGGGATGATGGGGGGCACTGTTATTGGGCAATTAAATGTAAATGGGGAGGGTTAAAAATTCTAAAAGTTTGACACAGTTCATAAGAAGTACAAAGATGATAAGTTTGGATACAAAAAAAAGCTAGTTAGAGGATCTCCTCTCTTGGAGATTGAGCTGTTCCAGTAGAGGGCGCATGACCTCAGCCATTGCCTTGGTCATCTCACTGGTTGTTTCCAGTCTCGGGGACTCTGG